>NC_092876.1:272455372-272755372 GCF_028372415.1 Notamacropus eugenii
GGGTCTACATAAAATACAGAATCCCGTTGGTTGACAAATGGACTATTGAGCAGACCTATCTTGACCTTCAAGGAGGTCCTACTCAAACCTGATGAGCAGGCTCATGGGTTTGGGTTGAAGGGTAGATGTCAAAATGTCCACATGGGCTGACAGGCCATGGAAAGGCAAGCTGCAGACCAGCCACCAGCATTACTCACTGGCTACCTGCTCACGGTCATCTCCCCATGTTGGGCAACAGGAGAATGACAAGGCATAGAGGGGCATCAAAAATAGCCAGTCATCCCCACCACACTGGACATAACAAGGAAAAACAAGGAGGGAGGACCTCTGTTTCCTATAATTAAGCAAGTGAACTTGCAATCTTTGTATAGTTCATAGCTCTGAGGCTTAATATACAGAATTTATAATCACCACCTCTATGGAATCATATAGAACTGATTAATACTGACTGGAATAAAAGAGGGGTCTGATAAAATAGGGGTCCATAAAATCATCTAGCGCATACCTCATTGTAAGGGCAAGGAAAGTAGGATCTTTTTACTGTTTTTGTTTTAGTATGAAGTGCCTCTGATCGAATGATGTGGTTAGGGAAGATCTTCCCCATCCATTAATGGGCCTGGGAAGATTTGTAGAAGACCCTCACCTTTTATTAATTTTCTAATGAGGCACTGGTTCTCAAAAGCTGTGATGTCCTCTGGTTCTAAAAAGTGTGTAAAGATTCTGAGATGAAGTTTTACTTTGGGGCTTACTCTTTGGAAGTGTTTGTTTGGCCAGATGGGACTCTGAAAAGCTACTAAGGACGCCCCCACCCCCCACCAACTTTGAAAACCCAGATATTGGTGTTTCCTTCTCTGCTAACTATGTATGTATGCAATGGTCAGACAGTTGGATCTGTCAGTTGGTTTAAGATGTATGTATTGCTTATGTCAGACAGTTGGAAGATATGCCTGTTGTTCTGTATTTTTCTGTATTTTCTTTGAAGTTCAGGGTGTTGACTTTTTCCCCTGAATTAAGTGAATGATAGATGTGCGTTATTAAAGTGATTGTTGACCCCTCAAAAGTTACTTTCCTTTTAGAAAAGCAGATCTAAGAAGCTGTGATAGTAAACCCCCTTGTGTATGGCAGGATGCTTACTGATACAAACACCCAATCAAGAAATCTGCCCCAAATCTCTACTGCTACAGTAGAACAAGTTCAGAAACTTGATTTTATTCCATAATTCCTCACTCCCCCCTTTTAAAACTATAATCATGTATTTGTCTCTTTTAAACTTGAGGGAAAGGAATCAAGAGAAATACCTAGCTAGCTCCAAATTGAAATTAGTGGGAAAAAAAATGGCTGTTGTTTGGCTGATCAGACAGAATACTCTCTGCATTGTGCAGTTGACCATAATCCCAAACAAATGATGATCACTGCTGAGTATAGAGATGGCTCCTGGGAGCAGAGATATGCTATTGGTGGGAAGAGGAGCCTGGGATGTAGTAAGCAGGGACTTTGTGGAAACTTAGAGCCTTTGAGCCTGGGTGGTCTCCATCAGCTGTTTGAATCTTATAGGAATTCCCATAAGCATTTTTGTACCTGGGACCTCTTCTTAAAGTCTCTCTTCCCAGAATCTGTTGCTTCTCCACTTAATTCCCACTTAATCACTGAGCAGAAAAGACAACAGAGAACTAACTTTTCCTACTCACTGCAGGGATTCTCTCCCAGAGTTCAGTAGCCCCAGGAATTGGAGTGGGAATTCCAGACCTGTATGGTGGTTGTAAACCATGAGACCTTCTCACTTCACAAATATTCACATGGTCAATAACACCTTCCCCTCAGCAATAGCATTGTAGATCCATGATGCAATTATTTAAGTAATGACAAAGGTGAGAATGAACATTTATTTCTTCTGGTTGAGAAAGTCTTTATCTCAGAGCTGTTTTGCCATGGCAAATCACAGCATAAAGAATGCATTATTATACTTTAAGTAGAAGAGTATTTCTGAACTCTCATAATTTGCAGGCCCCATACTGTCACTTTTAGCTTTTCTGGACATTGAACTCTGATTTCCACCCAAGGAATTCAGGAAGGCTGGAATACCTAGTCCACTTCAACTCTTAGTTTTAATCTTCCTTCCCAAAAGTTATGAGATTCTGGATATTTCTGTTCCCCTGATTTCTTCTCTGACTGATTCTACCAAATGGTCCTTCATTCTGCTTCAAGGAACTAGGAATCACCAAGTAATGTATTTTTGGTAATGTGGAAAACCATCACCCCTTGCCATTTGTATAGCTAAGCGTTTCCATCTACTGTTTCTGATTTCCTTACCCTAGCACCCCAAATATGTAACATTTAGGATTAACAAAGCTTTAATAACAGATTCTAACAGTCCTTGAAGGAGGAGATTTGGGAATTATTTTCCTCTCCTCCCCCAGATACTACCAAGATTTTCCCTTCTTCCCTCCCCACCTCTCTGTCATCTCTCCTCTTCCTAATTAATCTTCAAATGTCTGTTATTTCCATTGTTTCACTATTCCCTATGGATGGGAGTTTGGAATGCATACCCCTCTCTAACCTTTAAGCCTATTCTCCTCCCTCCCCCCTCCAAAGATTGTTGGACTTTGGAGAATCTACTTTTCTCCAAATGGTCACTCATACAGCTTTGATGAGTTAGAATTTGCCAACAACAATCCTTCTGGTAATGCAGAGGACTGCTGGACCTTGGATATATGCTCAAAACCACTGAATATTTCAAACTTCCCTCCTGGTGAACCCTAAGGACCTGTGGGTTTTATCATCTACAGCTGACCCTTACTGTATGTGTTTTCTAATAAAAAGGAGAAATCCTAGGGCACAGAGAAAATCTAAGATTTCTATTTCTAACTCCAGTATATGACACAGTTCTTGGCTCACAGTAAAGCTTAATAAATGCTTTTTTTATTCATTCATTCATTTGGTATATGGAGATTGCAATATTAAATACTGCTCTTTAAACTTGTGTATAAACTCATAATTGCCAAATATAATGGCTTTTTCTCAATTCTCATCCTAGACTTTTCTGCAAATTTTGACATTGTTGATGAGTGTTTTTTTCTAGATACTCTCTTCTCTCTACTCTATTGTTAAACCACTTTTTCTCATCCTAGAAGACTGACTACTTGTCAGTCTCCTCTGTAACATTTATATTCAAGTTATACTTACTAACAAACAGTAGGTATTTCTGAAGATTGTGACCTGGCCCTTTTTTTCTCCATGGATGATAAAACTTCATGGTTGTACTTTCTCATCAAACATTGGCATCTAATAGACTATGTGATTGTAAGGAGAAGAGACAGACATGATATGAGAGTGACAAAGGCAATATATGGTGCAGAGTGCTGGACTGATCATAAACTTATCCTTTCCAAGCTAAATATTTGCATTTATCAAAAATGCTACCTCCAAGGCAAAATGACTACAAGAAGAATTAATGTCAATAAATTAGAGCTCTTCTCTGAGTGTGAACAGTTTGTTGCTAATTTGAAAGGAAAGTTAAGCCAACACACAGTTGGCAACAGTGTATCAGAAAAGGAGTGGGCAGCTCTCATAGCTTTGCTTTTGCAAAGCACAGTGCATAGCACTGCATTTGCTTATCTGGATCAGAGTACTCATAAACACCAAGACTGGCTTCATGAAAATGATGAGGAAAATCAGAAGCTGCTAAATGAAAAATGAGAACTCTACAGGATTTACCAGTAGGAGAGTTCATTCCCCTTTAAGAAGGCAGCATTTGATTCCATCAAAAGCAAAGTACAAGCAAAGCTTAGAGAGATGCAGGTTTCCAGGCTCAGTAAGAAGACAGATGAGATTCAATTTTATGCTGATAGTAACAATCCAAAGTGCTTTTATGGTTCTCTGAAAACTATTTATGGACCAAAAACCTATGGTGCATCACAATGACTCAGTGCTGTTGGAGTCACATTGATTAGTGATAAGGCCATGACCCTAGAGAGGGGCTGAAATCTTCCACAGTGTTCTCAAGAGATTATCATCAATCAATGTAAAGGCTATTGACCATTTACCTTAGGTTGAAGTCAGCCCCTTCTTAGCAGAACTTCTTCCTGAAGAAGAGGTTTTGAAGGTCGTTAGGTTCCTTTCATGTGGCAAAGCACCTGGTGCTGATTATATTCCAGCTGAGATTTACAAAGTAGGGGAAACCACTGGTCTTAGAAAAGCTGACTGAAATTTTCCAGGTTATATGGCAAGAGGAGGTTATCCCCCAAGAGTTAAAGGAATGCCACCATTGTCTATCTCTTTAAAGGTAAAGGGAATAGATTGTCTTGAGACAATCACAGGAGGGTCTCTCTCTTAGTCATTGCTGGTAAGATTCTTGGTAGAGTCCTCCTTCATAGTCTGATCCTTCACATGGAAGATGATGATGTACCTGAAAGTAAGTATGGCTTCAGAAAGGGCTGAGGAATAGTCCATGTGGTGTTTGCTGCCTGACAACTCCAGGAGAAATGCCAGGAGCAGAACAGAGATCCATATACAACATTTGCAGATCTGACCAAGGCCTTTGACACTTAGTCATGAGAGCTTATGAAAAATGATGTCAAAATTTGATTGCCCAGAGAAGTTGATCAGCATTGTATTTCAATTTCATGATGGCAGGGCCCAGGTTCTCGATGGTGGACAATGCTCTCATGCCTTCCCAGTCACCAATGGAGTGAAATAGGGCTATGTGTTTGCTCCTATGCTTTTTAGCATGATGTTTTCAGCCATGCTGTCAAATGCTTTCAATGAGGATGAACATGGCATCAAGATCAATTGCTGTACTAAGGGAAAGTTCTTTAATTTCAAAAGACTGCAAGCCAATCCCAAAGTGGAGGAAGTGTTGGTGCATGATTTTCTGTTTTCAGATGATTGTACACTCAATGCAACCTCTGAAGTTGAGATGCAACAAAGTATGGATCAATTCTCTGCTGCCTGTGCTAATTTTGACCTAATAACTAACACCAAGAAAACACAGGTGCTCCAACAGTCACCATCACACCATCCATATGTGGAACCATAGGCTACAACAAATGGAGAAGTTTTGACTGCTGTGGATAAATTCACTTACCTTGGTAGTGTAGTTTTCAGGGATGTATTGACAATGAGGGTGACTCATGCATTGCCAAAGCTAACTTAGTGTCTGTGAGGCTCCTAAGAAAAGTTTGAGAGAGAGGAGGTATTAAACTGACTACCAAACTGAGGATTTATAGAGCTGTTGTGCTCCCCTCATTGTTGTATGCCTATAAAACATAGACAGTCTACCAGAGCCATGCCAAGAAACTGAATCTCTTCCATTTGAACTGTGTTAGTAAGATCCTGAGGATCATTTTGTAGGATAAGGTACAGACACTGAAGTCCTTGCTCAAGCTGAACTGCCAAGTATTCAAACTGTGCTTCAGAGAGCACAGCTTCAAGGGGCTGGTCATATTGTTTGAATGCAAAATATATGCTTGCCAAAAAGACTATTTTATGAAGAACTTGCATGGGGCAGGCAATCACATGGTGGTCAGAAGAAGCAATACAAGGACACTCTCAAGGTCTCTTTCAAGAACTTTGTATTTGATTGTGGCCCATGACAGACACTGGCACAGGACTGCTCAGCATGGCGTGCCCACATCAGAAAGGGTGCTGTGCTCTATGAGCAAAGCAGAATTGAGGCAGTACAAAGGAAACCTAGGATGTGCAAATTTGGAGTATCCACCCCAAATGTTCACATGGACTATTTGTGCCCAATCTATGGCAGAGCATTCCAACCTTGTATTGATCTGATCAGCCACAGTCAGACACACTGAAACTTGAGTGTATGATGGTGATGTCATTTTGATCCTCTTCAAGGACAACAACCAACCAACCAACCTCTGACCAGCCCAGCCCTTCATTGTCTGTTACCTCTGGACTACCACAGGCTATTTCCCACCCGAAATCCCATCTAGTCCTCTTCCCTGTTACCTCTGGGTCAGCCCAGGCTATTGGCCTGTCTTTGATCCCAACCAAATCTTCCCATAATCTTTTTCTCTATAAAACAGTCAGCCTTTTCTCTAGCAAATGCACAGATTCTTAAAATCTCACCAGCTACTAATAAACACAATAAACCTTGTCTCTGCCTGAAAAAAGGCTTGAGTGGTTAACTTCTTCCAAGGCAGACTCTCACCCTTTGCCCTACCATTTCAGGGTTCTTAGCACCCCTAGACTGCAACAGAGACAATCTTTTTTGCTTTTGTATTCTCAGTACTTAGCAGGTAACTGTCATGCATTAAGAATTTAATACTTGTTGACAAAAATTATGAGAATAAATATGTTATGGTATTTTTGAAGTTTTTCTAAATGCTTAAGTATAATTACAAATATCATGTGTTTCTGTAACTACTGGAAACAAAAGGTCCATCTAGGTGAAAGGGATAGCTAGTGGAACAGTTAATAATAGAGTGCTAGGCCTGAAGTCAAAAAGAGTCAACTTCCTGAGTTCAAATCTGGCCTCAGACACTTAGGAGCTATGTGACCCTGGGTAAATCAATTAATCTTTTTTGCCTCAGTTTCATCTTCTCTACAATGGGCTGAAGAAGGAAATGGAAAATCATTTCAGTATCCAAATGGGATCACAAAGAATAGACATGACTAAAATGACTCAACAACATCAAGTTGAAAACCTATTTGATTTCATAATTGCAAACAGTGTGAAAATAAAAGTCATTAATAGAAATGAGCACTGCATTAAACTTTGCTACCACTGATCTATTTGGCAGAAATAGAGGGGCAGAGAGAGAGTAAGGGAGAAACTTAAATGCCAACATAAGAAGTTTTGGACTTTACTCAATAGTTAGTAATAAGAAGTTGTAGAAATGACTAATATATATTTGTCATAAATTAAGAATTCCAGTTAGTATAATATCCCTCTTGGTTCTGAGTCAGCTAGTCAGTAATGATTATAGGGTTTTTATAGTCTTAAAGTTCCCAACTGTCACAAAATGCTAAAGGGATATGATTGCTAACAAATTTGCCACAACAACCTTTTCTCATTTAGGAGACTTCAGGTGAAAAGTATCATCCAACATAGAGAATACCATTCACAAGAGAAAGAAGAAAGCAGTTACAAGTAGGGACAGTCTCAGTGTGCTGCCTCCATGCCAAAGAGCAGGGTCTGGGGCATTACATTGCACATGAAGATTCAGAAATCTTCAGATATGACTATATATACCTAGACAGATTATATCTATGTGTACCTATATCTGTCTACAAATACATATACACACACATGGAGAAAGACACAGAGAGAGAAACCAAGAAACTGAGAAACCAAGAAACCAAGAGACCAAGCCTCTTTGATATCTCTGGGAATTGCCTAATTATCTCAAGGGGTCATGATTGGAAAAAGTTTAAGAAGCCCTAGCTACAGGACCAATGAAGGTATTTTCTAAATTACCTAATGGAGAGGTTGCAATGCAGAACAGAGAGGTAGGAAGATTAATTCTAATGTTACCATTCAGACAAGACAGTGAAAATGAGGACCTGGGGCTATCTCAATCAAGCTGTGTTTCACTGACTCACATCTTTCTAAAATAGGGGTCTCACCACATCATTGATGATTCAGTATATTCCAGTGTGTCTCTACTACCTCCAGGGTCAAAGATGAAACCCTCTTTTTGACTTTCAAAACCTTTCATCTGTCCCCTTCCTACTTCCTAAATTTTAACACATTCCCTCTGAGATTATTTCCAATGTATCAAATACGTACCTTGCTTATACATTGTTGTTTGCATGTTGTCCCCCACCACCATCACCACCATTTCCCCTCTAAACGGTAAGCTCTTTGAGATCAGGGCCTGTCTTTTATCTTTATATCTCCAGTCCTTAGCATAGTGGCTGACACATAGTTGGCACTTAATAAATGCTAGGTGACTGATTAACACGGTGAACGGTTTTTGAAAGAATCTGGAGAGAGTCAATGCAGGATTGTAGAAAGAAAAGTATTCATTTTTTTTTTTTAATGATAAGAATGAAGTCTGCCAACTTAGTCCAGTGAACATGACTTTGATTCTTGGTTTACCATCTGAGAGATTATTCCCCAGAAAATCTGCCCCAATTTCAGGGTGATTTTGTATCCATTTTGTCCATAGTTTAAAAGTCCCCACCAATGTATTTACTTTCACTCTACATCAAGAAGAATAAATTCATTCAAAGAAATGATATTTAATGAACTAGTATAAGAAAACAGCAATACCCAGGTCCCACCAGTCCTGGCTTCTTCACCTTCAGGAGCACAGCAATTTGGGAAGGGGTGGATGTATTTCCCCCTCTCTCCCCTTTGAGAGAATTTAATGGCAACTTAGGATGGAAGTATGTTGCAAAATGCATGCATTTACTCAGGTGACCTGAGAAGAGAGTTTCTAACCTTAGACTTTCAACCATTCTTCTTCCTTTTTATTTCAATTTGTGAGCACAGGTCAGAGAAAAGAAGTCTGATTATGTACTTTCCTACACCAAGAAATGACAAGAACAGAAACGATGATTGAATTCTTGAAGAAACAAACATATGGTGGAAGTAGAAATGTGCTTTCCTACTTGGCCTAAAATGAAATTTCTTGGAATACACAAGTTTTGTGTTTTCCCTTCCAGGGAGTTTCAATTTCAGATTTGGAGTTGGAACCATCTATAGAGGGGATTTCTTGAGCAACATAACAATCAGGCAAAGGAAAAGAATGTCCATGTGGCATCTGCAATGCAAAGAAAAGTAGAACTATGACACTTAGGAGGTGGGAGGAAGGGATGAAAGAGCTTAACTTTACCCCACCCCCCACAGTTACAGAGCTACTGTGAGTTATTTGGATAGTATAAGTCCCACAGAAAGGCAGTTTCCTATACAACAGCCGCATAGCCTTTTGGGAGAACTGAGGAGACTAAACCACAAAGGGCAATGTAAATCTGGACAGTACTGCGTAGGAACTTGTCAGAAAGCTAGGAATTCATCACAATGATGAAGTGTTGTTCTGCTGGAAATCATGAGTTCAGATTTTTCTGAGAGGATTTGTCATTAGTGTGTTACATATTTTCCATATCTGTTTATGAATTCCTTATGAGTCCTTTGCATTTTCTGTAGGTTGAAATAAATTTGTTAACTACTATGTGCATTTTTTACTTTGAATACTTATATGGGACTTGAGAATCCTATGATAATAGTTGTGGAAATCTAGACAAAAATTATACCAAACCTTTATTTTAGAGATTTTTCCAGAGTAAAATCTGAGTGGAAGCAATGAGTGATAGAAGCATTGATGAAACCCTAATAAAGCTGCCCCCAGCCCCAGTCATCCACCTTCTTTATAGGCCTCACTGAACAGCAGGCTCACTGCCCCTAGCTAACCAGTACCCTGGGATCCCATTCACATGTTTGAACAGGTGAGTTCTTGCACTCAACTACAATCACATCATCCATTTAGCCCAAGACAGCACCACAATACCTAAGTATCTATCTTGACCAGACAGTACCACAAGAGCTAGCCAATTGCAGGGCAGCATGGCCAGAATGTTAAACTACTGAACCATAGACCTCTACCCTATTACATAATCCCTTGACAAACCCTTCTTGCCTTTTTAATATTCATAATTTCTGTGATGTAATTGCATCTTGACCTTATAAAATCCACCTTGCTTTCTCTGAAGATGCTGATTCTTCTTGGAACTTAGCCAGCTTCATGAGAGGTGTGAATCTCAATAAATGCCTATACTTGGATTAGAGGTAGTCTGATTGAATTCTTTGAGATGGTTCCACCACAAACACAATATGAAATTGCCACAGTTTTGGGGCATCCCTAGGTGGGCTCTAGCCTAAACCCCAACAGTTTTGGCATCCCTAGGTGGGCAGGGTTTAGACAACAGCTTGACCCATTTGGGATCTATCTGCAAGACTGGGTCCAATCCATGTGAGACCACAATCTTGAGAGTCCATTCCCCTTGGGAGGGAGGCACTTAGGGGCCATGAGTTATACATTTCCCATTATCATCCTATACTCCCCTCCTCCTTAGAAATAAACAGGTTCTTATTACATAGGATTCACATTAGATGTATGTATCCCCATTCTCAGTATGGAAAATACAGGAGGCTTACATAACTTTCTTCAAGGTTCCATAAAAGGCCACTTCCTACATGAGTCCTATACTGATCTTCCTAGTAGAAAGTGCCATCCAAACCCTGATGTCAACTTGTATTTCCTTTTATAGATATTGCATTTGTTTCTCATCTGTATATAGATGATAGATGGATGGATGGATGGATGAATGGATGGATGGATGGAGAGAGAGAGTGAGAGAGAGAGAGAGAGAGAGAGAGAGAGAGAGAGAGAGAGAAGAATGTAAGGTTCTTGAAGGCAAGTTTTTGTATCTTCAGGACCTAATACAATACCTGGCAAATAGTAGATTCTTTTTTCCCCTTGGCAAGGCAATCAGGATTATGTGACTTGCCCAGGGTCATACAGCTAGTAAAGCATCAGGTATCTAGACTACATTTGAACTCAGGTCTTTCTGATTCCAGGGAGGGTGCTCCATTCACGTTACTACTTAGATGCCCCAAAATAGTAGATTCTAAATAAGAATGAATAAGGTATTTAAACAAGCAGTGGGAAAAGTGGACAAGCATTAAGTAGCATGTCTTGGAAATGCATATGTATTCAACAAAAGTAGTCAGCACATATGCATGAAAGGGAATAACAAAAAGCACACATGACCAGACATGAGTATGTACGAAACTTAGAGTAAAGAATGAGAAATATTTTTTTAGATATGACCAATGACGTAAATTCTTTTGCTTGACTATGCATATTTGTTAAAAGGGGTTTTAGTTTTCCTTCTTTCTTTCAAGGTTAGGTGTGATTGAGAGGGAGAAAAGGTTTGAGCTTTGTAAATTTTTAAAAACTAGGACCAGTGAGTTGACATACATACACACACATACATGCCTATATATATGCGTGTTTTCATTCATATTTACATATACATATATATGTATACACATATATACGCACAAATATATACATACATATACACATATATACACTAACATACACATACATGTACTTAGATATCTGTAATCATATTCATATATATGTCTATATGCATCTATGCTAGACTGTACTGTACTTGTTTATCCTCTGTTCTCTGAGGGTGGATAACATCTTCTTTCATGAGTTCAAATCTCTCCATATTTTTCTAAGTCCACCAACTCATCATTTCCTACACCACAACACTATTCCAACCTTGTACTGCCTAGTTATTTTAAATAGTCTAAAACAATATTGATTAATATGGCTGATATATAGTGTCATTACCCTCTTTTTTCTCTTTTGATTATATCTATTTTAGCTTTAACTTTGTCTGAACTCTCAATTACTACTCCTGCTTTTCTTCCTAATAAATTCTACTCCTGATCTTTATCTTATGTTTCTATGTATCTCTTATTTTCTATCCCTCTTGGCTCTTCTATTTTACTTCTACCTGCTACCTTGCCCTCCTATTATTTAACCTACCCCCCAAAAGATCCTTCCCTTGTCCTCTCCCTCCCACCCTTTCCCCTTATCTTCTTGTTTCTATCTGAATTGAGAAGACTTTTATAGCTATTCCAGATATATGTTATTTCCTCTTTATTCCATTCCCATTAATCTAGACACCCTTCTATATTTCCTCCCCTTGTCCTATTGCCTCACGCTCTTATTTCTTTATTAATTTAAGTGACTTTTATTCCCTTCTCAATGTATATGTTGTTCACTCACCCAGATCTGATGTGAGTAGGGTTCCCTCTAATAATTCCTCCCGTATCCTCTCCCCCTTCCTATTCCTTTAGTCTCTATTTCTTTCTGAATTTAGAAGGTTTTTACACTCTTCTAGATATATATGTATTTTTCCCTCTTTAACTCATTCCTGAGGAGGATTTCAGAAATACCAGCCCTCCTCTGCCACCTGATTCCTCTGTGTCAGTTCTTCCTCTCACACCTCATTTGTGTAAGATAATTACTCTTTTTATCTTTGTCCTAAACAATTGTATTTTTTAGAATTATATCATCCTCAGATCTATCTCAATCTTACCTTTGAACAACCCAATTACAAAAACCAATCTAGATATACCTTTCACATTTCCTCATGTAAGAAGTAAAGTCTGTCCTTATTGAGTCCTTTTGTACTTTGTCTTTGATGTGTACCTGATATTTCTCTTGGATCTCATGTGCCAATTTTCTATTAAGTTCAGGTTTTTTTGCAACAAAATCCTTAAAGTCTGGTAATTCATTGAATATACATTTTATTTTTCATTCAGAGTTATGCTTAACTTTGCTTGGTATGATATTTTTGTCCACAACCCCAGTTCAATTGTTCTTTGATATATAGTGTTCCAGAACCTGTGTGTGGTCTTTTGGTATCATCACTGATAGGTTGGTCTTATGTGATTCTAATTCTGGCTGCACCATATTTGAACCGGTTTTTTCTTGTTGCTCATAATATTTTCTCCTTGAAGTGGGTGCTTCAGAATTTGACTATGACATTCCTATAATTTTTCTTCATAAGATCTCTTTCAGATGGTGATCAGTGGATTTATTTTTCTATTGTTTTTTCCTCTTCTTGTTCTAATGCTTCAGGATAATTTTATTTATATATTTCTTGTATTATATCAAAATTCTTCTAAATCTGAGCTTTCTTAATCTGAAGAGAGGGATGGTGGTACT
Organism: Notamacropus eugenii; assembly: GCF_028372415.1. Taxonomy (NCBI): domain Eukaryota; kingdom Metazoa; phylum Chordata; class Mammalia; order Diprotodontia; family Macropodidae; genus Notamacropus; species Notamacropus eugenii. The sequence goes on from NC_092876.1 coordinate 272,468,089, forward strand.
GGTGGTAGTGAACAAAACTTTGAATATAATATCAGAAAGTGAGTTTAAATTCCTTTCTTGTTATCATAACTAAGACATTAAATCTGTCAGGACTTCAGTTTTTTCATCTATGAAAAGATAATGATAATACTTGTACTACTTACCATAAATGGTTGTTGGATTAAAAGTACATTGTAAAGAACTCTGTAAACAGCAATTATTCCCTGGCTGTTCAGTTGTTTCAGACTCTTTGTGACACCATTTGGGGTTTTCCTCTCAAAAATACTGGAGTGCTTTGCCATTTCCTTTTCCAGATCATTTTACAGATGAAAAAATCAAAGCAAACAGGATTAAGTGACTTGCCCAGCTAATAAGCATCTGTAATGTCAATGTGATACCCCCAGCAGCTGCTATGATATTCATATCCCTATGGTTGGTTTGCAAAATATAACAAACTTTCCTCCTCCAAGATGAAATCAAAATATTTATTTGAAACATCCCTATTGAGATATCAGAAAGCAAGATTTAGTAAAGTACTTGTCACCAATCCAGGCAGCACTTACATTTCTCTCCTTCATGCCTCCCCATGATCAAGTTCCCCTAGGCAAGTTCTTCCCTCAGCCTCTTCTCTCCCCAGTTTTCCCTCTCCTCATCTTTCCCTCTCTCTACTCAACTTTATCTCTCTCTCCTTAACTTTCTCTCTCTGCCTGCTTCCCTCTCCACCCACACCTTTCCCTCCAAGCAATACAATATATACAGTTTCTAATCAAAGACTCAGCACTTGATTAGCTGAGAGCCCAGAAGTCTGGAAATCAGCTCTTAATTGGGAAGGTGTAGGAATCCCTGTTGTCCAGAGCCTTATTGACCCTACACCAGGGCTTCGTGTGAGACCTATTAAGTGGGTGGGGAAGATCTTATATTCCATTAACATTTCAGTGTCTGAGACCAGAATTGAACTCAGGAAGATGAGCCTTCTTGACTCTAGGCCTGGCACCCTATCCACTGTGCCATCTAGCTGCTCATTGTCTGGTTAATACTGCTTTATTAAAAGGGATTTCATTAGTTTGTTATCCAGATTCAGAGCCAGAAGCAAAATTTTATATATGGCTTGACATTGTTCTATGAATGATCCAACTCCATTAGAAAAGAAATGTGTCTTTTATGAAATCAAGAAATATCTTGTACTAAACATCAGCCATAAATAACCTCATTTTCTGAAAGTAAACTATGTCTGACATCATCTGCTTCTCATGATACACACAGACGTGAAGCAAGAATGTACTTACATTTTCCAAAAGCTCCTTGTAGCTGAGCACTTGTTGTTGACTCGCACCCCTATAATGGAAAGGTGAAATGAAAACCACAGTACTACTCAGTTATCCCTTAATGGACCATAAGCAGAATATTTTTTGGTTACAGTAGGTATCCTAGCTTGGAGTCGGGAAGACATGGGTTTAAGTCCTGTCTGTATTTTAAGAAAAATACAGAATGTGTAATCATGCAGGACTACCTTAACCTCTCTAGCACAAGCAACTTGCTAAGAATATGTTACATTTTAAGTTGCTGATCTACAATGTTGGAAGACATTTCCATATAGGAAGTTATTCACACCAATGAAATAATGGAACTAAGCTTTCCTAAAGAAATATTCACATTTCAAAGAGAGAATATTTCCCTTAAGATGGTCATTTCTATGAGGTTACAGTCTCTGCTGCCTTAATAACAGAGTCTTCCTAAGTTCCAAAAAGAATGTAAATTCTAAAAGGGGATAGTTCTTCAGGAACTTCTTCATCCTACTATTTTTTCTCCCATGGGTCTCATTTCTGGCACACATACCATCCAAAAATCAAAAAATTGTGACAGAGAGAGAGCACAGACATGCCTAACATTTGCAGACAGGTTGCATAAAGAGTTGGCAAAAGGGACTGACCAGGGAGACTGAGGCCTCCTTATTTAGGCCTCTGCAGTTAGTCCTGCCTCACGCAAAACTTTTTTCAAGGCTCTTTTCACTTCTTTGTTTCTCAGAGAATAGATTAAGGAGTTCAGCACAAGTGAGAAAATGTTATTCAAAATTTGAACCACAGCACCAAGCAAAGGGTTGGGTGTGAATGGAAAATAGATGATAATAATTGGTCCATAGCCACACATGATGGCAATGAGGTGGGCACTGCAGGCAGAGAAAACTTTGTTCCTACATTCAACTGAATGGATTGTCAAAGTGGCCATCCAATGAAGGTACTGTAGAAAATAATAGTGAAAAAAACAATATTAAAGTCAGAATGCCACCCTCTGGACTATTGAGTTTTTAGCACAGGCCAGAGATATGACAGAGGGAATGTCAGAAAAGTAATAGTCTACTTCATTGGGACCACAGTGAAGAAAGGTGAGTGATGCCAGTGGAGTGGCCTAGATACAACCTATCAACGAGGTACATGTGGCTAGGACCACACAAAATCTGAGGTTCATAATTACTGTGTAATGCAGTAGATGACAGATGGCAACGAAACAGTCATAGGACATCGGAAAGTATAGAATGCCCTCAGTGAACCCTAAAAACTGATGGAATAAGGGCTGGGAGGCATATCCCCTGTAAGAGATGGCTTGGCTATTTCCAGAGAGGAAGACCAGCAATTTGGGGGTGCTCAATGCAGGAAAAAATATGTCAAAAATAGATGAGTCCCAAGAAGAAATACATAGGTGTGTGGAGGAGAAAGGAGAAGATGATTGTCAAGGGGAAGGAAGTTCCCAGGCAAAGGCTGAAGGTAGTTGATTAAGATAACAAAGAGCACAGACTCCATCTCCTCTGTGTGTGGATTCCCAGAAGAATAAACTCAGTCACCTGCATGTGTTTTTTTTAATTGTCATGAGAGAGTCGGCCCTTGGGGAAGACAGAACAGCAAAGAGTGATATAGATTATAGGGACAGATGTTTTATTAGGTTGGCACAATATATATTCATCTTTGCTAATGTCTGCTTTATGTTGAAAAAGTCTTTTTTAAATATAAGAATTAGGAATACTGTTAAGCTCTTGAAGCAAACACTCCTTTCCCATCAGAGATTGTCATCTTCAACTAGCAGATATCAGGATTGGAAAGCAAAATGGATATCCTACTTGGATAAAATAAGGGCTGCTCAAAAGACAAAGTTGAAAAGGAATGGAGTAACTGCCTTTAGGAATATGAATACTAATCAATAAACATCTAAAATTATTGAAGAAAAATTGCCCACAATTAAAAAAGAAAAAGGCCCCAAATAAGCAGCTATCAGACATGTACTTATAAGCCTTGGATCTTTGCTACCAGTCAGCTAGTTCTCTCAATTCACAGGCAAATCATCCCCAGCACTATGTGACAGGGGAGGTCATCCAGGGCCAGGTCTAGACATCTGCTAGGAGATTAAAAGGTTATATGGTATGAACACCTCTGTTAATACAATCCTGGCCAAGGGCCAGGGTTTAGTGTGTCTAGGGAATGCATATGTAGAGGAACATGCTTATACTAATTTGAAATTGAAGGCCACATCTTGAAATATAAAGAAGTGCCTTTCATTGGAATGCAAAGCCATTCCATCTACCTCAAATAGCCCTCCTGGAGTACCTGAAAGGTAACTCCCAACTTCAAAATACCAAGCATTTCTAATAGATCTTTTGTCTGCTATTGATTCCAAGCATGATCTTTGTGATCACTACTTATAATTTTATATTCTATTAAGATTTACAAAACTCTTTTGCAAATTGATCTCACATAATTCTCAAAACACTGTGAAGTACGTGCTACAAATTTTATCTCTGTTTTACATTTAAGAAAACTGAGTTTGAAAGAATTTAAATGACATACCCATAGTCACAGAGTTAAGTTTCAGATTCTAGATTTGAATCAAGGTCTAACTAATTGTAAGTTCATAAGTCTATCCACTGTATCACATAGCTTCAGAATCAGCCAACCTTTGTCACAGAAAAAAAAAAATAAAACTGAGTTGAGTATTTCAGAGAAGGTGATTCAAGACTTCAATCTTGGTTTTTATGTGTGATCAGGTATTTGTTTCTTTATATGTCAGTGTTTTTGTCTGAATCCAGATAAAAACTCATGAATTTCCTGGGTCAGAGGGGCTCTGTTACCCCTCTACAGATCCTAATAACCCAATACCTTTGTTTCCATTTAGTTCTTTCTCTGGAGATCCTTCTAGGAAGATGATGCTTAACTTTAGAGTCATTTAAAAGTGCCCCTCAATGATGGATCCCCATTCTGTTCTCCATGGAATTGTCCAGGTTTGGGGTGCTGGGGACCCTAAAACACCAAAACGCCCAGTACTGCTCAAATGAATTTGACACAAGCCTTCTTAACGTCAAAGAAAAACAAAGTTTATTAAAGATTTGCCATATTGGGTTGACTCTTAAGGAGCCTAACCCTTTGTAACTCTTACATTTACAAGCAGGCTAGACACAAACTCAACTAGACAGAGTTTAAGCTGGATTGAATCCGAGTGTCATCATGGAGGCGAGATGGAACTTATGCAGAAAAAGATTGAGGGAAGAATCCATGTGTCACCAAGTAGTCTGGGGGCCCCAGGGATGGTCTTGATAGGGGAAGTCAGCCTGGAATGTAGATCAAGTCCAAGGAGCATTCTGATGGGAGTGGCCAGTGTCCAGACAATAGTACCCTGATAAGATGAAGGATCAAAGGCAGGGAGTACCTGGGCTGGGGGAACTGGACTTCAAGAGAATACTGAATCAAATTAGGGGAATCCACAGCACCCCCCAAGGACAGGCTATTCAGAAAAATGGGACCAAAACCCTCTCAGTCCAAGGGACAAAGGTCTCTGCTTGGCCTCATACCCCATCAGAATCAGAAAGAGACATCAAAATTGGGTGAATTTACATATCCAAGGGAAAATATGCTTGACTGGGACTGAGAAATATCTTTCTTCTTTTTGTCAAGTTTCTCATAAAGGGAAGAGGGAGCTGTTTCCTTCTACAGCTCCTTCAATTTTAGGTGCTTTATGGGACAAAAAGATCCTTACTCAAAATTTTAAATAAATGAAGAGGCTTCTCAATAAGAACAGAAAGAAAAGGATTTATTACAATTCTCGAGAAAGGGATGTCCTTCCACCAAGTCGGGGAATCTGATGGAAGGAGACAACTTACAGAAATTGAAGCACAATTTTATACCTTAATGCAGAGAATCCCACCTCCCCACTCTCCCACCTCTGCATTGACTGGGAGGCAGGCTCACAATCTAAGTGCAAAAAACTAGACAAACCCCTGGAAATCTTCACCTATCCCAACACAATTACCTCATCTGATATCTACCTTTACTGCTGATGTGGCTTTAGAAAGGAGGAGAGGGGAAGAAGTGGGAGCTGGTAGCATTGATATGGCAACAGTACAACAAACAAAGGGAAGATTTGAGTAACTTCCAAGTTCCAGCACTTTCACAAAGAAAGCTGGTAAGGGGGGTTGGAGAACCAAGTGACCATCCACAAGCCCTGGATACCTCAAACTCAGGTATCCAGGGAGAGAGACCTTATGGAAGAGAAATTTTATTTAGAAAATTCAACATTTCCCATATTTTTATTATGAAAAGTCTTCACAATCTCCTCATCTCTCTCAGTGCTGTGGAGCAAGAGGGTTCTGTAGCTGGCAACCTTGGCTTCTCCTCATCAGGCCAAGTCACCCACATTGAACCTCACAGAACTCTTTCCCTACCCATTGCAGTGACTTTCTCCTAGACTTTAGAGGACTGCAACTCATACAGGAATGGTGGTGGGGTTATAACTGGCCTTAATCTTCCTTTGTAATTTCATATTCAGATACATCACCAATTCAAGGAATCTGTAGAGCATGAGGAGCAAGTAGAAAAGAGACAACACAATGGTAGAGGTAAATCTCATGATATTTCTCTTGTAAATCAGGTTAAGGGATGACATAAGTTCATTAATTCTTTCTCTGAATGTGTTGATTCCCCCATGGTCTTCTCCTCAGCACTATATGAATTGTAGATAGAATGATGAAATGAAAGGGCTCCAATATCTCCAAGGTAGAAAAGAGGTGAATATGAAAAGGGAATAACCTTGGGCTCAACTAGCCAATTCCAGATCAGTACTGCATTTTTAAAGCCACACAATCTTCTCCCTTAAGCAAATTAACTTTGTTAATTACAATACCTTCCTCTCAACAACTCTGTAAAGTACCTAGCTTAAGTATTAGAGTAACCACAAGGGTGAACCTAAGACTGTCTTTCTTCATAATGAAAAATTACTAGGTGGCAGAGCTATCTTCTAGTGGCAAATACAAACTCCATCAGGAATGTCATCTTCAATAAAAGGAATAGAACTTCTAAAGTGTCAGAAGTTGTGGCTTCTCTCTGCTCCTCCACTCCAAAACCCCAATTATTTTTAAAAATGCAAGTACAAAAAAAAAAAAGGTTTTTAATCATTAGATGTAAGAGAGAGCTTTTCCCTCCACCCATACCACCACTTGTCTAGATCTTTATTAAGATCTCTCCTTCCTTCCCCTTACTTTTTGCCATCAGAACTTTTAGCTTCTGCCTTGCAGGCTAAATGACAACCTCCCTATTCCCATCTACACAGGAGGGAGTACATAATGCTTGCCTTTCTCTAATTCTTAATCCTATTTTCCTTCTTTTCAAAGTCCCTGAGCCCTTGGCTCTTTCACCACCCCTCCTAGCTCCTGATCACAGGTGGAAATGACCACTCACAATACTGTGTGTATGTTCATCCTTCATTGCTGAAGAAGACCATGCCATCAGAGAAATGATGACATGACTTGCACTTTTCTTTGTTTTGAGTGAGTGAGGGCTGTGCAGGTCACCAGCCTCACTTTTCCACCACAGCCATCTGAGTCCAGTGACCAGATATTCATCAGGATGACTGGAGATGACCCAGGATGAGGCAATTGGGGTTAAGGGACTTGCCCAAGGTCACACAGCTAGTGAGTGTCAAGTGTCTGAGGTGAGATTTGAACTCATGTCCTCCTGACTCCTGCATTGGTGCTCTATCCTCTGCACCACCTAGCTGCCTGGCACTCACAATACTAAGAGGGAGGTGTTAACCATATAATGCTGCCCTTAAATGACACTATCTGTCTCACAGAGCCTTACAATCTCTCCTGTCCTCTTCCAGACCCCACAAAAACCCCATGCATTACTATTCATTCTGCAAATTCATCCTATGGATCCCTGAGCTTTTCTATCTGTCCTGTTACCAACTCTTATCAACATGTATGTCTTACTTTTCTAATTTGAATCCTTAATGCCTACCATAGGATATGTACTTTTTCATTCATTTGTTCATTTATTTATTCATTCCCTATAAAAGTAAGATCTTTAAGGGCAAACATCATGAGAATAAATACAATACATAATTTTAAAAGGGTCTTTCCTCAGTTTTTATGAATGGTCACAAATGCCATTTAACTACATTGAGATTTGAAACAAAGGTCTATCTAGTGGAAAATTTATCAAAATCTATAATAAAAGTGAATAGAGAAGTATGAGTCATTTAACCAAAATGTGCATTATACCAAAATGTCTCTCAATTCATCTATTTGTCTAAAAATGCCAACCTCAAATGCCAGTCCAAGAAGTTTAGAGTTTATCTAATGGGCATTATTTAAAATTGTTCATCTGACTAATATAAACTATATCTCTTAAAAAGCTAGGAGATTCCAATTGTGGGAAGTAAAGTCTGTTGTCCACATTCCTAGGTGATAGGGGTTGTGACCTAGCATGGACAGGTTAGAGGTCAGAAATTAATGCCCATGCCCAAGGAGCTGTGTGACGAAGGGCCTATCAGAGAAGAGAACATGGAGTCATATGGCCAGGGGATGGTGGGAGATCCAAAGTTCAGAAAACAGTATAAGAAACCCCATCGTCCTGCACGTGCTGTAAGCTTGTAACCTTACTGGGGAGGCTACCTGTCCATTCAAGGGGAATGGACATAAAGATTAGTAAAAGACTTCCTGATTTCACAACAGGCATTATTCTATATTTGAGGTGAGCATGTTTCTTCTCACTGTTGGGGGCTTCTTAAATGGGTTCACTTCTAACACGATGATAGAAGGGCATTCCTAGTTCTAGCTGAATTAGTGATGTTGACTAGAGTTTTATAGCCTTAAAGTTGCCAGTCTGGATGAAAAGAAATTAAGTAAATATGATTGCTGACTGTCAATGCCCTTTGAAAGATTTTGGAGAATTAGAGAAATGGCAAAGCATTGGAGAAGAGCAAATGTTCATCTCTTTTTCTAGACTTGGAAGAGACAAAAATGGAACCTACAAATTATAGTTTACTGAATCTGACTCTGATTCCTGATGTAATAGTTTGAGGAGATGTTGATATTTAAGGAGAAATTCAGACACTAAGCATTAGGTAAAATGAACTGGAGAAGGAAATGGCAAATCAATGCAGTATCTTTGCCAAGAAAACCCCAAATGGGGTCATGGAGAGTCAGACATGACTGACAGGCCTCAACAACAACAACAATAAAGAATCAGAAGACTCTCATTCATGCTATTGAAGGGATGTGCACAGTTTAGTGACTTTGGGGGCAGAGTTCCAAATTGCTTTTAAGAGCTAGACCACTATACAATTCCACAAAGCTTAACTTTGACCACCTTTCCATTCTCTTTCAATTTTTTTTCTTTTTGTCAACTCTGCCAACATCATGGGTCTGATGTGGATCCTGAAGGTTGATTTAATTTGTATTTCTTAATTAGCGATTTGGAGCACTTTTTTATATGGTTGTTGATAACTTGTATGTCTTCCCTTGAATACTATCTATTCATATCCATTGTCCATTCTTCTTCTTTCCACCCACCATTCAAATTCAACTTGAATTTGTTCCTTATGTATCTTAGATATTGATCTTCATCAGAGTAACATGTTGCAAATATTATTTCTCTTCCCCTCCCTCCATAACTTATTTTCCTTCTAATTTTTATTGCACTTAGTTTTACATTAAAACCTTTCAAAATGTATTTGTAATCTAAATTGTCAACTTTTATGTTTTGTGATCCTTTCTATTGTCTGGTCTTTTCCCTGATCCATAGATTCAAAACATAATTTCTTCCTTTCTACTCTCTTTTGTCTATAATGTCACCTTTTATGCCTAAGGCATATACCCATTTGAAACTTATCTTAGCATGTGGTGTAGGGTGTTGGTTCATACCTAATTTCTGCCAGTCCAACATTCCCAAGATTTTTTGTCAAACAGTGAATCCTTATACCAGTAGCTAGGGTCTTTGGGTTTATTGAACACTATGCTATAACATTCAATTTGTTCTATATTGTATACTGGATCTGTTCCATTGATTGACCTCTTTTTTTAAAACAAATATTTCTAATAAACACTACTTCAGATAGTGACTCAAGGCATGGATTTTTACCAATCCCTATATCATGTAGAAAAATACTGACTTTGTACATCACTTTAAAATTTGCAAGCACTCTGTATATAGCATCTCATTTGAACCTCATGGCAGTAGTGTAAAGTAAAAGTTTTTGTTGCTGTGTAGTCATTTCAGTGGTATCTGACACTTGGGGACCCCATTTGGACTTTTCTTTGCAAAGATACTGAAGTAGTTTGTCATTTCCTCCTTCAGATTATTTTATAGATGAGGAAACTGAGGTAAAGAAGGTTAAGTGACTTGCCTAGGGTCACACAGTTAGTATATGTCTGAGGCCATATTTGAAGTAAGGTCTTCCTGACTCTAGACCCAGTGTTCTTTCTACCCACTGTGCTACCTAGCTAAAGTAAGTGTTACAGGTTTTATTAACTCCATTTTACGGATAAAGACACTGAGGCTCAAAAATGTTAAGTAAGTATTGCACGATCACAGAGTAAGTAAGGACCAGAGGCCAAATGGGACCCAAGTTTTCCTAACTCTAAGTCTAACCATCTATCCTCTACATTATTCTGCTTCTCCAGAAACAGCAAAACTCTTGTCACAGCAAAAGTTGAGCTAAACGTTGCATGCAATGTTGTTCAAACTTTTCAGCCTTTTCTTTTTGTTCTTGTATGGCCAGGTAAAACCTGCTGAATTCTCTGGGTCCAAGAGGTGCAGTCACCCATCCCCAGGCTCATAAAGTTGCTTCATACCTGCTAATCTGAATTTTCTTATAGGAAGGTGGTCCCTAATCATTTGACAGCCCTATTCCACTGTATTTTCACTCTGCAAAGCAAATAGATGGCCAAAAAATTAGGAATTCCATAGTCAAGGGGAAGTTCATTTGAATGGGAATTAGGTTATCTTTCTTCCTTTTCTCTAATTTCTTGTAAAGGAAAGATGGGGGTGTTTCTATCCATGCCTCCTTCTGCTTTAGGTGCCATGAAGCAGGGCTAGTGCTTTGTAGCTAGAGTTCCTAAGTGCTATCCTGAGCAGGCAAAATCACTCAGATTTTGAACAACTGACTTTCCTTATGCATTACAGTGATTCTTTCCTTGATATCAGAAACCCCAGCACTCACACAAGAGTAATGGTAGAATTAAAACTGTTCTTAGTTTCCTTTTGGGTTCTCATATCCAAAAACATCACACACTGAGGGAATCTGTAGAGCAGGGGGAGCAATTAGACCTTGGGTATCTTGAGATTTTAGAAAAGAGAACACTTTGGTAGAGATGTCACACACACATACACATACATATACAGACATATATACATACACACACAGATATATATATATATACTTATGTGGTTTGTGTGTGTGTATATTTATATTTCCTGACAAAACAGTCTCCAGAGTCTCACAGATTCACAAAATGCTTCTCTGAATGTGTTGGTTTCTCCACTCCAACCTCAGCAGTGGTATACACCATAGATACCATGAGAGAAAATCAAAAGTCCTTAACATCTTCAGGTTAAAACAGGTCAACAGGAAAAGAGTGTGACCTCAGACTTCACTGGGGAATTTCAGCTGTCTATTCTCTTTGTAAACCACAAGATTTTCTCATTAAAATACAATCCACTATGCTAATAATAATGATGGTGATGCTTTTCTTACAACAACTTTATAATATGCAAAATGCAAGTGTTCCAGTAATGCCTAAGGTAGGCCTGAGCTTGGTTTTCCTCCAGGCAAATTTTAATTCCATAAGGAATGCACTATTATACTTTCAATCAAAGGAATGGATACAATGAAATCTCATTTCATAGTTTCTATATTCCCACCTTCCTAAAATGAGTAATACTTTTTTGCCTCCCCCACAATCACCCTATAACCTTAACATGGAAAATTAACTAGCTTTCACTGCATAGGGATACAGCCATAAAGAGCCAGTATTATGGTAATAAATACAAGTGATTTTCAAAAGGTTTCCTGAATTCTTAAGTATAATTAAGTGTGACAAGTGATTTTATTACTTCTAAGGACAAACATCTTTCTGTTGGAACACTTATCTAATTTCATAGTGACAGTGAATGGAAAAACATGAGTAATTCTGAGTCATCACTTCTGGTAAGAATCTAAAAGAAGCTTTAACTGACAGGAAAAGGAGTTTATCTTTATTTAACACACTAGATATGTGGTTGTGATAAATTTAAATAGCTTGTCATTAAGGTATGCAATTCAGACATCATCCAGCTCCTCATTGTTCTGAGTTATCAAGTCAATGGTGTTAAGTAGCATTGTATAGACATAATTTTTCCAGTTTTGGTCACCAAGAGTTAAGGAGATGTGATTTTTGAGCTATGAACTTTAAAAGACTGCAGAGGATCTTCAGTGAATAAATAGTATAGGAATGTTAACTGGATTACCAGAAGAATATAAGCAAATAACCAAATGAAAAATTGCTCCAGAATCCTAATAATGCAAAATGAAAAGAGAAATGCAAATGAAAATAATTCCCATTTCTACCTCACACATCACATTGACAAAACAAAAAAAAATAAAATTGATAATTGTTGAAAGCAATGTGGGAGGATGAGTAGTATATTGCTGGTAATTCTCTGAAGTAGTCCAGCCGTTCTGGAAAGTAATTTGACATTCTACCCCAAATTCTCTACATTGAGAATAACCTTTGATCCAAAAATACTACTACTAGGCATTTATTCAGAAAAGACCAAAGACAGAGGGAAAGAACCTATATATATATGAAAAATATTTATTTCAGCCCTTTTCATTAAAGAGCTAGAAAAAAATTAGATACCATCTGAGGAATGGTTGAACAAATTGTGATATCTGAATGTAATAGAATATTATCACATTATGAGAAACAATGAAAGATGAATTTAGAGAGATCTGAGAAGGCTTGCATGAATTGGTCCAGGAGAATTAAGTATAATCAGGAGAACAATTTATACATTAGCTATATTTTAAAGGAAAAAAAAAGAATGACATAAAAATTTTGGTTAACCTGTCCTGACTCCTAAAGGCTTATGATTAAGAATACCTCTTGACTCTTGGCAGAGAGTGACAGACCATTAATGTAAAATAAGGCACACATTCCAGACATGATCAATATGTGAATTTGTTTTGCTTGATTGTAATTGCTCATTATAAGGGAAGAGTTTTGTTTTATTGTTGGAAAATTGTGGGGGAACACCATAGGGTAGAAATGGCAATTCAGGGGAAAAAAGGACAAGAGCACAGACAAGTTGTTTTTAAAATACATAGAAGATAGAAGGTAGCTCAGAATGGGTTGCAGGCAAACAAGGCAGCATTGGTTCTACAATGATAAATTTAATATAGACTTTTTAAAAACTGCATTTATACATGTACAATTTCACATTCTTCTTTACTCCCTTCTCTCCCAACTCCTCCTTCACAGCTTCCTTGCCAGCACTCTTGGTGCCTGCATACACATTCCTCCCTGCTTCCTTCTTCCCCCAGTTCTGGAACCATGAACTATGATCCAATGAACTCTGTCATTCTTTATCAGTGGAGTGCTTCTATTCTACCTACTCCTTTATTATTCCACTCAACATTCCTGCAATTTTCCAGACCAAAATACCTTTTTCTAGCTACTACTCCACAATGTACATTGTCTCCCCCGTTAGAATTAAAGGGTCTCAGTGTGCGAGGATTTTTCCTGGTAGACTTAGAAGTTCATTGCAATGCAAGGACTTTAAAAAATTCCTAACGGTCTTTTAAGGCAAAATGCCTTCCACATCCAGAGAAAGAACTATACAATTCAGTTGCAGATTGAACCAGATCATTTTCTTTTGTAATAAGTTTTGGTTTGTTATGTGATTTCTCCCATTCATTTTAATTCTTCTATACAACATGACTATGGTGAAAATATATTTAATAGGAATGTATGTGTAGAACCTATATATAATTGTATGCCATCTCAGGGAGGGAGGACGGAAGTGGGGGGGAGGGAAAGAAAAAATCTAGGTTGTATGGTAGTGATTGTGGAACGTTGAAAATAAATAAAAAAAGAATTTAAGATTCTGTCATTGTTTTCAAACTTATATTCCCAGTGTTTGGCACATAATAAGGATTTAAGAATTTGATTCATTCATTCACTCATTCATTCATCTACAAGCAATTCTAATTTTCTATTCTTCATTGCAGATAAAAATGTTTGTGCTTGTTGATGTTTGTGAAATTCACAACCAAAAAAAGTATATATTTTTAATATAGACCCTCTTTGATTGGCTGCCTCCATCTTTAAAACTGGTGAAACCCACCTAGTCTCTCTTCTTACACTATTTTTTCAGCTGCTATCCTTTTGGCTACACTCTTTCAAGACTCCTAACTGCTGCATTCAGCATGAATGCCCTGAACTGAACTGGTGAGAGAGGAGGATCTTGCCTTCCCCTACTTGCCTCTCTTTTATCCTAAATCAGAGAAATGGGCCTAGGCATGTTTGTTTCTGTTCTGTGTTGTTAGTTCTCCTTAGTTGCAGGAACTAGAGATGATTCTCATGAAACCCATGGGACCAGGAGTTTGAGCTACAGGAGCCAGGAACACAGGTGGGGTAGTACTGCCCAGAGTGCCAGTGTGATTGAGAAGGCAGGGTACTTTTGGACTTGAGCACCATAGGGGCTCTAATAGGAACATGGTATGAATTTAGTTCCCTTCGCCTCTCCTGAGACAGAAGTGGTACAAAGCATGGAGGGATTTGTGATGGGCTGTTTGCGAATTTGTGATTGTATCTTTTGATGTCAATGGTCCCTTTGTGAAACATTCAGAGTTGCATTAAAAAGGAAGATTATGAAGAATTAGAGAAGTACCACAGAACTGGGGAAGCACAAATGCTGATCCAATATTCAGGAAAGAGAGGAGAATGAAGTCCACAAACTACACTACAATGAACTAGACTTTGATTCCCAGTTTGGTGTTTGGGGCCCTTCTTAAGTTCTGGCCCTCCAGAAAAGCTACCCCAGAATCAAGATACTTTGTGGGTCTACATGAGCTCAAACTATGTACTTCCAAGTTCTTACTGAGGTGTTAATTTTTACTAGTGAAAGGACACAATAAGTTCAGAGGAAAAGCATATAATGAAAAATAAAACAAAGCAGTAATAGCACATTACTCCCAAATCTCTGCATTTTAACCTTTCCCTTTACATTTTTTTCTAGAGTCCAGGGGGACCAAGGGACAGACTTTTTCTTTCCCCACATTCCCTTTCTACCTCCCTCTCCAAGCAGGGAGTGGCAATTTGTAGAAAATGACCAGGTGCATGTGTTTCCCTAGGTGACCTGCAAAGGAGTTTTTTAGCATCAACTTCCCAGTGTTCTTCAATGATACTAAGCTATCCCTTTCTGATTACCTTTCTGAACACAGATCAGAGATTAGCAACCTGATAGTTGATTTTTCCACCACAAGAGAGGCTTTCATTACTTCTTACCTGGACTTTCAATGGCTCCAAACTAGTGTCCCTACATCTTGTCTCTCCTGTTCCAAACTGTCTGACACTACTTGGTTAATTTTCCTAGTGCAATGTACTGCTCTAATCATATTGCCCATTCCACTGCCTTCCTTCACAAAACTTATATGTTTGTTGCTTGTTGAAAAAAGTCCACAATCCTTACCTTGCCCAGCTTGCCCACCCCCCATCTATCCAAATTACACCTTAGTCATAGGACCATAGTATCATACAATGTAGAGCTAGCAGGAAATGGAGGTATTATCTAGACCAACTCACTTATTCTACAAATGAAGAAACCAAGGCCAGTAAAGAGTAAGTGACTGCCTGAAGTTATATGTAGAGGTTGTGTATAACAGAGTCAGAATGTGACTTATTTCTCTGACCCAAAATCATTTAACTATTTTCCTCTTGAACATAACCAATGAACATAGATTGGAATACAAATTATGCCAATGAGGTTCATTAATACCAGTTATTGACATAATGACAAAGTGATAGGAAGCATCATAGGAGTACTAAGCTGAGGAAAATGGATTTGGGGGCGTCAGGAAATGGTGGTGAGGGGAAATTTTCTTGTACTTTTAGACTTTGGGGTCTTCTTTCCCATCACACTGGAAGTTCCTTAAGTGTTAGTTCCCCCCAATTTTTTTTCCCCGTCCATTATGATAAAGACCTGGATCCAAGCAGAACTCAATGAGTTGCTTCATTTGAGCAGCTGGCTCTACCTTCCAGACCTGCCTTCAATGAAGTGAACTTTCTATCCTATCTCCTAAAGCAGAGAGTAGTCCAAAGCTGCTGCTATCAGCTTTCCTATAGCCACATCAAAAACTGAAACTAGTGGGATGGAGGAAGAGGAATGAGCTTTGAGAGGTGGAGAAGTACCTTTTCAACCTTTTATTATACAGTTGTTCCTTTTCTTGTATCTTACATTCTTACCAAACTAGAGTAGTAACCATTTCCCAAACACAGCTATTTACATTTAGTTACAGTATTCATTAATATAGAACATTCTTTACTTATTAAAGTTCTAACTATCTTGAAAGGCCAGGTCTGTTTGTGCACTCAAGTGAAATATGGAGGTCAGTGAGGAAAGGGTGCTGAATCAGCTTAAAGGATTAGCCTTCCTTAGTGTTAATTCATTACATCATTATTTGGTTGGACCTCTTGTTCTCTTGTCTTCTTGTTCTCTTGTCTTGTGTCTAGTCCTCTATCTCATTGGTCACATGACTTAGAAGTCCCTTTACACCAGAGGTTTTTAACATTTTTGTGCTATGGACCCCTTTGTTGAAGGCTGTGGAAACCTTCTTAGAATGTTTGTAAGCATATAAAATAAAATACATACTATCAAAAAGAAAACCAATTATATTGAAATATAGACATCTATATCTATGCATATATATCTAGCTAGCTAGATACACTTTTTTTTACAAAGAACAAGTTCATGGACCCCAGGTTAAGAACTCATGCTTACACTGACTTTTAAATGCAACTGATTACTCTTTAAACATAGGTACACCACAAACTTTAATTGAATAATGGCAATTTCTCCTCCTGAGTATGGGCTCAAGCAAGTTATACTGGTATATAGCCATAATCCTGGTTTCTAAGGAGTCTGGGACTGGTAAATTGCTTGAGTTTGGGAGTTCTGAATTATAGTAGGACTAAAACTGATCAGGTATCCTCACTAAGTTTGACACCAATGTGGTGAGCCCTCTAAGAGCGAGTTGAACAAACCCAGATTGCAAAAATGAAGCAGGTCAGTGCTTTCGTATTAATCAGGAGTAGGATTGGGCTTATGAGCAGCCACTTGGCTTCCAGCCTTGGTAAGATAGGGAGACATAATTTCTTTCCTACTCTCCACAAAAAAATATGGAACTTGTAATGAAATGTATCTCTGGTAGAGAACTACTCTAGCTAAGTTCAAAGAGATCATCAATCAAGAGTGATTGAAAATCAATTCAAACTGTAGAGAAGTTCTGATTACACTGATGGAGAGAATTCTAAAGCCAATAAAATCAAAGATCCTAGAAATATTGAAGTTTGACAGTATTCTTATTATAGAAAGATTATGATATAAACCCATTGTCAGTGTATTTTCTTTGATCATGTTGTAGTGTTATTGGATGAGGGATAAGAAAACTTGGGTTCAATAAGTAGGAGTAACTCTTCCATTTACTAGTGTAGCAGCAGTGTAGCCTATGCATAGGCATAGGGCCTATGGTTATGAGTATGCTGGCATAATTCTTTATTGCCAAACATAACAGACTCTCCACATAGAAGGCAGAACCAAAATATTTATTTAAACACCAGAAAACTGAATCCCAACACCAGAAAGTCAAATCCATCATAGAAATAAAGAAATCTATTCACAATAACAATGCAGTAGGCACCACCATCCCCAAGCCTTCCCCCTGTTAGGGCCTTCCCACAAATGAACACTCATAGCTTGCTTCCTTTCCCTCTCTCAGCTCTAACTGCTGTGACCAAGTTCCTCTCAGCTCTGTTCCACACTTTCTTCTCCACCATTTCCTGCTTTACCTGTTCAGCAACCTTCTCCCACCACAAGCTTCATATGACTCAGGCTTCCATGTGACTTAAGCAGGTCACATGGGCCTATTAATGGATGGGAAAGATCTTCCCATCAGGAAAAATACATTAACAATACAATTAGCTATGTGATCTGAGGTGAGTCAATTCTCTGTAGACTATGGTTTCTTCCCTTCTAACTCAAATAGCCTTTGAGTTACTTTTTCACTCTGGTTGACTGATTTAATTAATCCCCTTCCTTGTTCTTATCTAATATCCTTTGTGACTCAGTGTACTTTAGTTTACACAGCAGGTTAGGGTTTAGGGAGCAAGTTTTACTACTTATTGGAGATCTCATAGGCACCTTGAATTCAACATATCTAAAACCAGAATTCACCATCTTCTCCCCCTAGCTAAAACTACCCATCTTTATTCCAAAGTCCCCCTTTCCTGTTGAGGTCACCACCATCCTTCCCATCACCCAAACTGACATTCTTAGAGTCATCCTCAGATCTTCACTCGCCCTCACCCATATATTCATTCAATTGCTACATCTTGTTTATTGTACCTCCCTGGCATCTCTTGTAGATGTTCTCTTCTATTCACTCCTATAGTAACCATAGATTACTATAGAATATGATATAGGTATTACATGTTGCAAGACTATTGCACCAGTCTCCTTTTTGGACTTTTGTTTTCTAGTCTTCCCCTCTCTAATATATCATTCATTTAGCTATTGAAATAACCTTCCTAAAACCTAATCATCTATCTTGCAGGGTTGTTGTCAGGATAATCAATCAAATGAAATAATATTTGTTTAAAAAATAAGGTGCTTAACACAGTGCCTGTGTAGGAGGTGCTATATAAATGCTTGTTACCCACTGTATCCTGGGCAATCACTAGTCATCTTGACTTATGTCTTGCCACTGGGTTCAGATGACTCTAGAGGAAGGAGTGAGGCTGAAAAGTCTAAAGGACTGCAGCAAATATTTATAGCTATCACCTACAGAAAAAATTATCTTGGGGGTCCTCAATCCATTAATGAATATTTGCTAGAGCTGGAAATGGTTGGGGAAGGGCAGAATAAGAATAGGGGTAGTTGAGCAGTACAGTGGATAGAGTCCTGGCCATGGAGCCAGGAGGACCTGAGTTCAAATCTGGCCTCAGACACTTACTAGTTTTGTGACCCTGGGAAAGTCACTTAACCCCAATTGCCTTTGAAAAAAACAGTATTAGAACAGTTGACCTGGAAAATAGATCCAAGAGAGATAATATCAGTCACACAACTACCTGATAGCCATAATCAAAAGGAGGATCTGGACAGCTTCTTTCAAGAAGTTAACAAGGAAAACTGCCATAATGTCCTGGAATCAGAGGGCAAAATAGGCATTGAAGAAATCCACTGATCACCTCAGGAAAGAGATCCAAAAATAAAAACTCCAAGGAACATTATAGCCAAATTTCAGAACTATCAAGTCTAGGAAAAAGTAACACAAGTGGTCAGAAAGAAACAATTCAAATATTGGGAAACCACAATCAGAATTACACAGGACTTGGCAGCTGCAACATTAAATAGTGAAGATCATGGAACCTAATATTTTGGAAAGCAAAGGACCTAGGAATATAATCAAGAATCAGTTACCCAGGAAAATTAAGCATAATACATCAAGGCAAATAAAAAATAGTCAGTCAATGAAATAGAAGGATTTCAAGATTTCATAAGAAGACCAAAACTAAACCAAAAATATGACATTCAATATCAAGATCCAAGAGAAGCATAAACAGGCAAAAAGTTAAAAGAAAGCATAAGGTTTTCAATGGAGCTAAACAATTTACATCCCAACACAAGAAGATGATACTTGTAATTCTTAAAAATTGTACCACTAAGAGTATACCTAGAAGGAATACATATAGACAGAGGGTCTGGTAAATAAGGTAAATTTGAGGGAATGACATATAAAAATTAAGGGATGAGAAAGAGGAGTACAATGGGTGAAGAAAGAAGGGAGAGATAGAATAGGGTAAATTAATTTTCATGAAAAGGTCCAAAGGACCTATTACAGTGGAAGGGAAGATGGGAGGGTGGGGATCTCTTGAACCTTACTCTCATCTATATTGTCTCAAAGAGGGAATCATATGCACAGTCAGTTGATTATTGAAATTTATCTTACCTGACAGGGAAGTAGAAGGGGAGGAGATCAAGCAAAGGGGTTGGGGGGTGGGGAGAGAGACTGACAGAAGGGTGGGAAAATCAGAGGAGCTGGTAGACAGAAGCAAAGCACTGGTGAGAAGGGAAAGGGTTAAAGGAGAGAGAGGACAGAGCAGGAGGAAGGATGGGATGGAGGGAAATACACAGGTAGAAATCATAACTCTAATGTGAATGGTCTGAATTCTCCCATAAAATTGAAGCAAATAGTGAAGTGGATCAAAAACCAGAATCCTACAACATGTTGTTTCCAACAAATACACTTGAAGCCGAGAAACACAGAGGAAAGATACAGGAGGACATAAAGGACTGGAGCAGAATTTATTATGCTTCAGCTGAAATAAAAAAGCAGATCTCAAACAAAAAAAGCAAAAATAGATCTAATTAAAAGAGATAAAGAAAGCACCATGGACAATGAAGAAATATCACTACTAAAAAATGCATATACTAAGTGGTATAGCATGTAAATTCTTAAAGAAGTCAGTGAGAAACAGGAAGAAATAGATAGCAACACCAAACTAGTGGGGGAACCATCTCAAAACTGGTTAAATCCAACCAAAAAATTAAACAAGAAACTAAGGAGGTAAATAGATTTATTAGAAAAGTTAGATATGACAGATCTTTGGCATGATTTAGACATAAAAGGTGACACCATAAAGAAATTAGGAGATCAAGGATTAGTCTACCTGTCAGATCTATGGGGAGGGGAAGAATTCATGACCAAACAAGAGATAGAGAGCATTACAAAAGGTAAAAGAGATAGCTTTTATTATATTAACTTAAAACACCTTTGTACAAATAAAACCAATGCAACCATGAATATAAGGAAAAGAGAAAGATAGGAAATAAACTTTATAGTGCCTCTGATAAAGGCCTCATTTCTCAAATATAAAGGAAACTGAGTCAAATTTACAAGAATTCAAGCCATTCCCCAACTGATTTTTATCAAAGAATATGAATAGCAGTTTTCAGATAAAGAAATCAAAGCTATTTATACACATGTGAACAAGTGCTCTAAATCACTTTTGATTTGAGAAATGCACATTAAAACAACTCTGAAGTACCATCTCACACCTATCAGATTGGTTAATATGACAGAAAAGGTAAATGGTAAATGCTAAAGAAGATGTGGGAAAATGGGGACATTTATGTCCTGTTGGTAGTTATAAACTGACTCAACCATTCCAAAGAGCAGTTTGGAAGTATGCCAAAAGAGCAACCAAACTATAGGTCATGTCCAGTTGTCCTGCTCTATATCTGGCCAGATGTCTGTGGAGAAGAAAGTGAGGCATCCAACTCATTTGCAAGTCATGCCATTATCTTCCTGATGTCATAGTCCTCCTCAAGAACAAAGGACAAAGACAACAGCACTTCAGTTCACTGCTAGTTCTATACCCCAAAGAGATCATAAAAAAGAGAAAAGGATCCACATGTGCAAATATATCTATAGCAACCTATTTTGTGGTGGCAAGATATTGGAAATTCAGGGGATGCTCAACAATTGGAGAATAGCTGAACAAGGTATAGTATATGAATGTAATGGAATACTAATCTGGAATAAGAAATTATGAACAAGTAGATTTCAGGAAAACCTAGAAAGTGTCTTATGAATTGATGCAAAGAGAAACTGGCAAAACCAGGAATACATTTTACACAGCATCAACAACATTATGTGATGATCAGCTATGCATGGATCAGCTCCTCTCAGAAAGGCAATGATCCAAGAGAAGCAAAAAGGACTCATGAAGGAAAAAAACTATCCACATCCTCATAAAGAACTGATGGACTCTGAATGCAGACCAAAGCATATGTTTTTGACTTACTTTATTCTCTTGTGTTTTTTTTTTTCTTTTGATCTGTTTCTTCCTTCACAGTTGTAACTAATATGGACATACTTTTTACATGACAGTACAAATATAAATTATATCAAACTGCCTGACATTTTCAGAAAAATGGAAGTAAAGAAGAGAGGGGAGAGTTAGGACAGAGGGAGAAAACTTTGGAATTTGAAATCTTATAAAAATTGATGAAAAAAATATTTTGACATTTAACTGGGGAAAAGTTCTGTTTAAAAACAATAAAAAATCTATATTTCCCTGTATTTTGAGTCTAGCCTTAAGCTAAAGAAGGGTCTTTGTCCTGGTGTATTGTGCAATGGCAAGTATTGCTAAATAAATTGATATGCTTAGAAGATCAAATCTTTCTTTCCTAGGCATTTCATCACAATACTGATACATTGCTGAAATATATAAAACAAAACTATTGTGTCTTTTGAGTTATCAGACCTTCTCCAGACATTACCCTGCCCCATCCCATAGCTTCCATACTCACAGAGTATTATTTGTATCTAAGGTTCATCACAGGACAAAGAGGTCATGAAAGTATCCATATCTCAGATTTTAGGGGCAGAAAAAAGTAGAAATGAAGAAAAATATATTCCTTTTATCATTTTATTCCTGAGAGGGAGCTCAAAAAGAAACCAAAAGATCAAACAAGATTTGAAGAGATAATTGTGGCCCATTAGCTACACCTCTCCAATGGTTCCTGACCTGTAAAACACATTTTTTAGGGCCCTCTTTACTTCCTTATTCCTCAAAGAATAGATTAAAGAGTTCAGCATAGGAGTCACCAGGTTATTCAATATTGGAACCACAGCACCAAGCAAGGGGTTGGGTGTAGACTGTAGATAGATAATGATGACTGGTCCATAGGCACACAGGATTGCAGTGAGGTGGGCACTGCAGGTGGAGAAGGCCTTGCGCCTTCCTTCAGTTGAACGAATTCTCAAAATGGCTATCCCAATGCGGGCATAGGAGACAAGAATAGTGAAAAATAATGTTAAAGCCAGAAGACCAACATTAGTGAAACCTACCCTCTGGGCCAGGGAACTGTCAGCACAGGCAAGGGGTAAGACAGCAGGAACGTCACAAAAGTAATAGCTCACTTCATTTGGGCCACAATAGGATAATGAAAAAGTGAATGTAGTCAAGATGGTGGCATCAGTGCAGCCCACCAACCAGGCACCCATAACCAGGACCACACAAAGTCTGGGGCTCATAATGACTGTGTATCTCAGTGGGTGACAAATGGCAACAAAACGATCATAAGCCATTACAGAATAGAGAACACCCTCAGCACACCCCAAGAAATGGTAGAAGAAGAGCTGGGAGGCACAACCCCTATAAGAGATAGCTTGACTTTGCCCTGAGAGGTACCATAGCATTTTTGGAGAGGTCACTGAAGGGAAAAATATGTCAAAAATCGACAAAAGTCCCAAGAAGAAATACATGGGGGTGTGAAGGTGAGAGGAGGATAAGATGGCCAGCAGAATGAGTGAGTTCCCTACCAGAGTAAAGAGGTAGATGAAAAAGAAGATGATGAAGAGCACAGTCTCCAGACCCTCTGTGTGAGGGATTCCCAGCAGGATAAACTCAGTGAGCTCTGTGTGGTTCTACATCTTCCCAGAAAAGTCAGTCCTGGAAGAAGACACCAAAGCCCAAAGTGTGAGTCAGAGACAAGAGAAGTTTGATGATACAAATACATGTGAGGCCAATAATGTGTGTGTGTCCTTCCTTCGTTGCTGAAGAAGACCATGCCATCAGAGAAATGATGACATGACTTGCACTTGACTTTGTTTTGAGTGAGGGAGGGCTGTGCAGGTCACCAGCCTCACTTATCCTTCAGAGCCATCTGAGTCCAGTGACCAAATATTCATCAGGATGACTGGAGATGACCCAGGATGAGGTAATTGGGGTAAAGTGACTTGCCCAAGGTCACGAGCTAGTGAGTATCAAGCGTCTGAGGTGAGATTTGAACTCATGTCCTCCTGACTCCTGCACTGGTGCTCTATCTGCTGCACCACCTAGCTGTCCCTGGCCAATAACCTATGGTTTTGGTTAATCCCATAATATATGATTCTGTCAAAAGACACCAATAGGCTAGGAAAGCAAACCTGCCTGCTCCCATTAAGAAAGAACACCCTCAACTGTTTCATCAGCTCAGCACATTAGAGTTTACAAAACACTTTTCTCATAAACAATAATTAGAGATAAATAGTGCATATTACTCTCCTTGTTTTACAGATGAGGATGTTAAAGCTCAGAGAGTTAACATCACTTTGTTGAGTTAACCCAGCTTGTAGGAGTCAGAGTTGGCACAAATTCAGGGCTTTTCCTGACAAGTCTAGGGAGCTTTTTCTTTATCCCCTTCCCTCAGTGAATGTAAAGGGAAACATTAAATTGGAAACATTTTGGAAAGATTACAAAACATTTACAAAGAAATAAGTGGATTCCTACAACTGATGTGACAACAATAATTTTCTCTCAAAAGTAACAAGGTGACCTACAGTGACAAATGGGCAAACCCAAGGCAGTTTTCTTAAAGCTCTCTGAAGAGAAACAATATGAAACAATAAGGATTTACAGCCTCAGCTATAATACAAGATCATTATATCAGCAAGTACTTCACATGCAGTTATTCAATTAACAAGCATTTATCAAATACCTGCTGGGTACCAGACGTTGTACAAGGTACTGGATGTAACATTTAGATAAATCACAGACCTTCCTCTGAAGGTGTTTGCAGAAGATGAGACATTAAACCAGATATCTCTGAAACACAATAATGCATGAAAGGGGACATTGGGAAATATTTGTGAAGTTTGACTGTTGAAGGATTGAGAATAAATGCGATTGCTAAGGGAAAGGCAGTAAAAGATGAAGAAAACTGCATTTAGAACAGAGAAAAGGGCTAAAGACTGCATTATCAGCTCTGCAGATAAAAAACTGATCTCAAGTGTCGCAGGAATGAAAAATTCATTTGGCGGTCACTTATGGATAGCTTATATGCATAATTAAGGAGGGCTCCAATAGTGGGTTTTATTATGGGTGAAGGAAGGAATAAGTATCTATTATGCACCTACTATGTACCTGGTACTGTCCGTAGGTCTTTGTATGAGGTTAGAGTTCAAGGTACAATGAGAAAGTCTAGGATAGATAGGAATAAACTTTGCTGGATGTTGGTCAGCAACACTAGGTGTTGGACAGCAAAGTCACTCTCTGAGAGTTATGTCCTTTGCCTGAAATGCATTTAAAAGAAACCAACAAATATCCACCCCTGTTGAGGGCATGTCCTGTCACCAGCACCACAAAAAATTATTTATTTTTTTAACAAGTTTTCAAGTAACTTAAGCAAGAAATTTAAAGAAGCAGGGATATTGCAGGAGTTAAATCATCAAAGACAGTGTTTCAACAGGAATTACATGACCTGAAAACTACTTGTCTTAGGCACTGATTGGAACAACCAAACTTAGAAGGGGGACTTGCATCACTCAGAAGTAGGTATAGATTTATTATTTTGACATGGTAAGATTTTGCTTAAATCGTTTTGAGTTTTGAGCAGTTGTGTATTTGAGACTCCATGGAGAGCAATCCAGAGGACTAAATGCTTAATTCTGGAAATGCAGCAGGAGCAGCACCAGCTTTAATAAAGGCAGACTTTGCAGAAATGCTTTGAACAGGACTTCCTGAACTATGGGTATTTCTTACCTAAGCAGAGTCAGCTTGTAAGACAAAGATTCTCTGTAGCCTAGGAGGATTTAAGTATAGTTTATTTCTCCCTCTACATTCCTTCATGTGGTGATCTCATCAGCTTCCATGGATTTAGTTGCCATCTCTATGCTGATGGTTCTCAGTTCTACCTAGCCTTTTCTCAAACCTCTTCAATGACTTCCAATCTCACATCTCCAACTTGCCTTGCAGACATCTTGAACTCTATGTCCAATAGACATCATAAACTCAACAGATGCAAAACCAAACTCATAATCTTTCTTCTCCCCTACCCCCATTCCATATTACTGGAGAGGGCAACACCATCCTCCTATTACCTCAGGCTCAAAACCTAGGAATCATCCTCAACTCCGCACTATCTCTCATTCCCCATATCAAAGCTGTGGCCAAGGCTTATCAATTTTACTTTTGCAGGATCTCCAAGATATGCTTCCTGTTCTCTTGACACTGCATCTTCAATGATGCAGGTCCTCTTCATCTTATACCTAGAGTCTAGATATCCTTCTAGGTCCTTGAGTGCAATCTCTTGACTGAGTCCAAGTTTTACAGAACCAATCCTTTTATTAAGGGAATTTGTTCCATCAAGTTTGAATTCAAAGGGCCGCACTTGAAGACTCAGATAGCCACATGTGACCTATAGGCAGCAGATTCCCCACCCCTGACGATGATTGCAATAACCTGCTGGTGACTCTGCCCACCTGAATTCTCTTCCCAATTCACTTACTTCAGCCACTAAAATTGTTTTCTTAAAGTTCAAGTCTGACTAAGTCATACTCCCCACTCAATAAATTCCAGTGACTCCCCATTGACTCCAGGACTAAATAGCAAATGCTTTATTTGTTGCTTCATATAGATAGATAGATAGATAGATAGATAGATAGATAGATAGATAGATAGATAGATAGATAGATAGATAGATGATAGATAGATAGATATAGATATAGATAGATAAATGGATAGATATAGATATATAGATATGTAAGTATGCATGTACGTAACCCCTGTCTTACTTGCTTAGTTTTCTATATAGCCTCTAGGATTAGATACAAATTGCTATATTTGGCATTCAAAAGTCTTCACAATCCAGCTTCTTCCTACCTTTCCAGTCTTCCTACACCTTGCTCCTAAACATGGACTCTTCTATTCAGTGATACTGGTCTCCTAGCTATTGAAGGAAAAAGAAGTTCTCATCTCTCAGATCTGGGCATTTTCTCTGGCTGTCTGCCATGCCTGGAATGCTCTTCTGCCTCTGTTCCAACTACTGATATCCTTAGCCTCTAAATTCAACTACAATTCTTCTTTTACTGGAAGTCTCCCTCATCCACACTTTATTCCAGTGCTTTCCCTCTGTTAATTATTTCCCATTCATCCTGCATGTACGTTGCTTTGTATATATTTCTTTGCATTTTATCTCCCCCATTACACTGTAAGATCATTGAGGGCAGGAACTCTCTTTTTGTTAAGCAAGAAAACTTTATAAAAGCTCATTGAAAGGAACTGCTAGCATTGGGGAGCTAAGACACGTTTTTGGAGGAGATGGCTTCTGATCTGAGACTTGAAGGATTTGTAGAATTTGCACAGAGGTAAGAAAAGACTTGCAGGTGGAAAAGATCATGAAAACAAGCATGGAATTTCTTCACTTATATAATGAGAGGTATAAGATCTCTTTCAACATTATTTTATTCACTCTTTTTAGGGAATATGAAGTAATCTCTTTTGGCTGAAATGTAGGGTATATGAAGGGAAACAGTAGATAGTGCAGGATAAAGAGAATAGGGCTAGACTACAAAAGGACTTTTAGATCAAACTGAGTTTTTGTACCATTCAGAGAAATTAAAATGCTTTGAAAATCATTTGATCAGAGCTACCCCTCAGGAAGGGCAACTAAATGGATGAGTGGACTGAGCACTGGGCTTAGAATATGGAAAATTAATCTTCCTGAATTCAAAGCCAGCCTCAGACATTCACTAGCTGTGTAAGTGAATGGACAAGGCCCTTAATTGCATTTTCCTCAGTTAATCACCTGTAAAATGAGCTGGAGAAGAAAATGGCAAGCTACTCTAGTACAACCAAGGAAACCTCAAATAGGACTGCGAAGAGTTGGACAGGACTTAACAACAACTAGGACAAGGAACTACTTCAGAAAGGTTAATCTGTGTAGGATGGGGGTAGGGCTGGGTGTGAGGAACTGGAAGCTGGAAGATCTTTAAGGAGATCATTCCTGGAAAGAAGGAAAGGTGTTTGCAGAGGAAATGGGAAAGTAGAGACTGATCTGAGAAAGCAGAGTAAAGCATCTGTAGGCTATTCAAACTTTAAGTTAACCTGCAGGATCAAGCTATTGAAAGCCCTGGATCTAAGAGGTTGAGCTACCATAGGTAGCTCCTACTGTACTCCTCTCTTGTCTTTGGCATTTCAGGAATGACCTTAGGGTGATCTCAAGGTACACTCTCCTCTCCTAGGTCATCTGAATACATTTTCTTCTTCTCTGATGAGGCTAAGGAGAGAGGACCAAAAGGATGAAGGGAAGTCCAGGGCACTTACTCAGCCAAAACGGATGACTGACTAGTGTGAAAAATAGTGTTTCTCTTCAAGGGTAGATGCACCCCTTCAGCTTAGTCCTTGAGCTCATTTAGTTTCCATGGAGCAAGGCCTGGGCCCTAGTCAGGGACTCCAAATGTTCCTTTTTTCCATCATCATTCAAGGATAGGGTGACAATAACACTGAGGTTTGTTTCCCCATCCACAGCAGCCAATTCCTACCAAGCAGGAGGAGCTGCAATGTTTTCCATATTGCTGAAGGCTTAAATGGTGTTGGTCTCCCTCTGGGTTCCCATCCCCTGATATGTCCCCAGATATAGGGAGCCCTCACAGCAGAGGGACCAATTAATTAGATTTCAACTGTGGTGGGAATTTAGAAATGAGAAAACAATAGTAAGAAAATAATAATCAAGGCAAACGTCTCTGGAAAAGGAAGGGTCCTAAGGTTCCTAAGCTTCATCCTAAATACAAAATTGTTGCTACTTATTAACCCTGTGATCCAGTACTTAGGCTTAGGATCTGGCACATAGTAGGATCATAATAAGTGTTTACTGCCTGGCTGCCTGATCTAAAAGGGCTATATTGAAGGCAGCAGAGGTAGATCCCTATACTGCCTGAGCTATCTGCATATTAAGGAAACCCCAGACCAGAAATCTTCTTAGTCATTAGACTTGTGACACTTTATCAGTGCATATGAGGAGACTATGAAAAATGATTTATAATAATTATTGTCTTGGAGATTTAGAGTTTCTTCCAGCCCCCTTCTTCCAAAGTCCTGACTTTAAGCCCAGTTTTTCTTCAGAAGGACATTACTGATAATGAGATTTCATTAACTCTTTTTAATCTGGTCAGCCCTCAAACCAAGTTCTCAAATTATTTAATCTAAGGGAGGAAGCCCATTCTGTTATGACCAGGCTTGGATGGAGACAGATTCTTTTGTCTAAGCAGCCCAAATCCTGAAGGTGCTCTGGTAGCAGATTTTGTCTGCAAAGAGGTAAGACGATGATGAGGTGGCATTAGCCCCAGTTGAAAGGGCATATAAACTGTGTACCTGAACCCCAAAATCAACCTAGTCCTAGACTGGCTCTCCCATGCATATGGACTGTCAGCTTTCAGAGGACTCAGACAACCTAATTCTGTTTGTCTTTCTTACACCAAACTCTGTGTGGGGTTGACAAGACACACCCTGTGATTTTAATACAGAGGAAACATATACTAGAGTCATGGGATAAGTTCTGCTATGCAGTGCAATTTGAACTTTGCTGGTAACATCTTTAGGTAAGGTTGGATGTCATCACTTAATTAGCACATCTGGCAGAAAACCCACTCCTTTCCTAACATAGGCCTTAGCATTATTCCTGTTAGGATGAAAGTTCCCTAAGGAGTTCTGCCCACCACATTAGTTTTACAATAAATCTTTGCCAGCTTGAATTAAAGGAAATGCTTGAATCTGTGAATGCATTCCAGATCACCCTTTCCTACTCTCTAGTTCTTGAGGGACCCCTGAACCCTCAGAACTGCATTAGGACCAATTAACTAGATTTCAACTATGGTGTGGATATAATAAATATAATAAAGGAGAAAACAGTACAGAAAGCAGCAATCAAGACAAACATCTCAGGAAATGGAAGGGTTCTGATCCTGATCCTAAATACAAAATTGTTGCTACTCATTAATCTTTCTAGGACTTCACCTAGTATCTAGTACAACAGGGTATGGGACCTGGACCCCCAAAAAGCAACCCAGTTCCTGAACCTTCCCACACTTCCCCATCTAGATACTCAAAAATCCTTTCAACTGTCTTTTCCTTGTGGCCCTGACCCAGGTCAACCTTTAATTTTCTGTTACCTCTGATCCAGTCCAGCCCTTCATTATCTGTTACTTCAGGACCACCTTTGGCTACTTCCCAGCCTTAAACCCTGATAGATTCCTGTTCTGTTACTTCTTGGTCACCTCAGGCTATTTGCCACTCCTTAATCCTATCTAAATCTTCCCACAATATTTTTCCCTATAAAAAACATCAGTCTTATCCCTAGCAAATGCACCAATTCTTCAAATCTTACCTCTTTCTTTTGGTGACATTATAAACCTTGTCTCTGACTGAAAGAAAACTCCGGTGGTTGAACTCTTTCCAGGCAGACCCGTCCTCACCCTTGCATTTCAGGGTTCCCAAGATCCCTAGGTTGCAACAGTAGGATCATCATTAATGTTTATTGACTGACTGTCTGATCTAAAAAGCTTGTATTAAAAGCAGCATAAGCAGTTTCTGGTAGTGCCGCAGCTGCCCCTTATAAAGAAATCCCCAGATCAGAAATATTCTTAGTCATGAGACTTGTGTCACTTTATCAGTGTGTATGAGAAAAAACAGCCCTTGATTCTATACAGAGAAAACACATGCTAGAGTCATGGGATAAGCTCTGCTATGATGTGCAATTTGAACTTTGCTGGTAATGCAGCTTCTCCCTGTGTTAAGGAGCCAAGCTCCTTCCCTTCTCCCTTTACCCCAAGATACCAGAGAATGTAAATCACAGGGGGAGAGGTCAGTATAGATGACCAAGAGGGACTTGAGAAATGACAAGCAAACCAGGGCTATCTCTTTTACAGATTTGGTTCTCCAGCCCAAATCCTTAATTTCTTGCTGTGCTGCTCATCCTCCTCCTTGGTCCAAGGTTGGCCTAAGGCGGTAGTTTTTAAACTTTAGGGTCTCTATACTCCTTTACACTTAAAAAATGGATTGAGGACCCCCAAGATAATTATTTCTGTAGGTCATAGCTATCAATATTTACTGCAGTCCTTTCGACTTTTCTATCACATTCCCAGGAACCTCATGACCAGGAGCCTCAAGATACTAAAAGATAGCCTCAGCATCTCTGATTAGAGAGATAAGGTTTCCTCCCCAAACCTTCGTTTAAAGAGGGCACTCAAAGCAGCCAACTCTTAATTTGGCCACGAAGGCCTTTCCCATCTAGCTGTCATCCTTCTATTTTTTCCTCTCCTCTCTCTTCAGCTTCCATTTTTTAAAATCACCCTCCCCCCATTAGATTATAAACTCCTTTTTCCTATTTCCATTTGAGGCTCTAAGGGAAGTGGTCAGCATATAAAAACAGGTGCTTAATAAATGTTTATTGATTATTAGAAATTCATTGTTCCATCAATTAACATTTAGTAAACTCCTACTTATGTGCAAAGCATTGTGCAGAACTGGGCCCGGACTAGGAACTGCTTGTAGCAGCATGCGAAAGGATTTGGGGAGGCCCATGAAAAATGTAGAGGATGTAACGAAAGTAAAGATGTAATGAGTCCTTTGTCCAGGCCCTTCTACTAGCCACTTTTGTGTTGTCATGTAACTTGACTGGTGGGTTGCACTGCACACTCCCTACTGCAACAAACAAACCTCCAGCCAATTTAACCAAGATTTGGACAGAAGAAGAAAAAACAAAGAATTTTTTAGCACCAACATGTCTGTTAAAGGACTCATTTCTAAAATATATAGAGAACTGAGTCTAATATAAAATAGGCAGTTTTCAGATGAAGAAATTCATGCTTTCTATAATCATGAGAAAATGTTCTAAATCAGTATTTATTTGAGAAATGCAAATCAAAACAACTCTAAGATGCCACATCATACCTATCAGAATGGCTAATATGACAAAACAAGAAAATGATAAATACTGGAGAAGATGTGGGCAAATTGGAATACTAATGCATTGTTGGTAGAGTTGTGAAGTGGTCCAATCATTCTAGAAAGCAATTTGAAACTATGCCCAAAGAACTATAAAACTCTGCATTCCTTTTGACCTAGCAATACAACTTCCAGGTTTGTATCCCAAAGAAATCATAAAAAAGGGAAAGGACTCACATGTATAAAAATATGTGTAGCAGCTCTTTTTGTGGTAGCCAAGAAATGGAAACTGAGGGGATGCCCATCAGTTGAGAAGTGGCTGAAACAGTTGTGGCAAATGAATGTAATGGAAGATTGCTGTGAAGACTTCAGAAAAACCTGGAAAGACTTATATGAACTGATGCTGAGTGAAGGGAGGAGAACTAGGACAACATTGTACACAGTCACAATGTCCAGTGACTACCCTTGCTAGACTTATCTCTTCCTAGCAAGCAAGGATCTAAGACACCTCCAACAGACTCATGATGAAAATGCTGACCACTTCCAAAAAAAGAACTATGGAGTCTGAATGCAGATCATAGCATATGATTTACTCTCTCTTCTTTTTTTGTTTCTTCTTTCCCATGGTTTCTCCTATTGGTTCTAATTCTCTTTTACAACATGACTAATGTGAAAATAGGTTCAAAGTGAATGTATATGTCGAGCCTATATCAAATTGCACACTGTCTTAGGGTGGAAGGAGGGGAGAAATGGGGAGAAAGTTTGGAAATCAAAAAAATTTGGAAGTTAATGTTCAAAATTGAAAATGTCTTTTAAAAAATAGTTACTAACTGGAAGGATGATGAATAAATAAAGGAAAAAGTATCTAGTTGTTTTTTTTAAAAAAAGACCATTCAAGAGTAGTGAAACATGGATTGAGCTGAAATTGGTAAGGAAACTTAAGGATGACCAAAAAAAAAGGTGAATTTGGCTTCCTTCAGGAAGGTCACAGTTTATTAACTCTCCTTGGAAACAATGACAGCCACTACCAATAGAAACAAACCCTTTTGTTGACTTGAGAGTTCTCTGAATAAAGGTGGGACTGCCCACTTATGTCATCAATCATCCTTTTTCCTGTTCATGTACCTGTTCCAGGGCTAAAGTCACCACTTCTCCTCTAGCCTTTGTGGGTCTCCCATGTGTAACAACTAGTACAATTCTGTCAGTAAGTAAGGCTCACTGAGGTTAAGTAAATGGGTCACTGACTGAAGCTAGGGAAACTTGACTCTTGACTTCTCAGATTGAACAGGGACATATCTGTTCTTTGATCTCAACTTTGGGTGCTTTCTAAATGGTGGATTTTTTCTGTCAGAGAATTTTGGGTCCAACAAAAACTTAAGTTGACAATGGTGTTAGAACATTTGTGGATTACTTAAGATTTCATATTTCTTTGTTTTTATTTTAAATAAGATTCCACCGTGGAATACACTTGTGGTCTCCTCACCCACTTCAAGAAGCCAAGTAAGTCTACCATGAGTACAAGCAAGGATAACAAAAAAGAGAGATATCTCTGTAACCCTTCTGTGGAGTCTTTGGTGCTGAGAATTGAGGGCTGATGTGCATTTCCTTCCTCCAGTGCCCGTTAAGAGCATCTCAGTGGCTGTGTCTTTCCATGAGTTTGTGGCAGATGTGAATGCAACCCTGGACTACAAGAATGAAGAAGCAGATCCTGTGGAAGCATTCTTTGTGTTCCCCATGGATGAAGACTCTGCTGTTTATAGCTTCCAGGCTCTGGTGGATGGGAAGAGTATAGTGGCAGAAATACAAGAGAAGCAGCAGGTAGTAGGGATGGCACCCCAGGTCTCTCCATTGCATTCTTCATGTTCAGTCAGTATGTTTTATTGTAGTCTCAGCTAGAAACACTGAATTGTTTTTGTCCTCAAAATAGTTGCTCAAGCAACTATTTTGCTCATAGTATTCTCTTCTGACAAATGAGGTGATTGACCCAGATGGTCTTCCAGGGGCTTTCTGACCCTAAATCTCTGTTTCTTGACTGACACTATTTGAAGAGAAGTCAGCCTGAGTGGCTGTTGCTTCTCCCCTTAACCTTGCTGTCTTTTTCTTTCAGACTGCCTCCCCTAAGCCCTTTCCTTATCTCCTGCTTCTGCCTCTCTCCCCGAAGACTTCTTTTCCTCTTCTCCTTGTTCCTAAGATATCCTCATTCGTGCTGTTCTTTTTGCCCCTCAGGCTCAGGAGAATTATGAAAATGCCATCTCCCAAGGCCAGCAAGCCTTCCTTCTGGAGCAGGATAGCAGTTCTGGTGACATCTTCAGCTGCAGTGTAGGAAATTTGCCCCCTGGCCAGAAGGCTTCTGTCACTCTGAGCTACGTTCAGGAACTGTCCCTGAAGGAAGATGAGGCTGTTTGTTTTATCTTGCCAGCTATCTTAAATCCACATTATGTCCTGCAAGGTGAGGAGGTTGACTTCCTCCAGTAACAAGGGGAAGGCAGAGTGTGGATGGAAGAACAATGGGGTTATCTGGTTCTGTCTAGATGCTATGGCCTAGGTGAGAAAAGGAAACTTAGTTCCTCTTGGGATCCTCACTGTGTGGCTCATTGCAGAGTCAACTGAGGCAAACAACATCATGTCTCAAATCCCTCAAGTTCCTGGCAAGAAGCTGCCCTGCATATTTACTGTTAGTGTCAATGTCTGCTCTCCAAATGGCATGGAGAAGGTGGAGTCCAACTGTTCTCTGAGTCCCCTGCAGTATTTGAAAGATGACACATCGGTGGCCCAGGTTACTAAATAGGCAGACAGCACATTTGCCTTGGTAGCCCACTTCCATAGCTCAGACCCCTCCTTTTTGTTTCCAGTTACTCTCCAATGTCCTGAACTCACCCATAAGATGATGGTATTGTACCCATTCCTCTTTCTTCTAGACCTAGACATTTCTCCTTTCACACCAATTCCATCCCACCAGAGCATCACTGAATAATGGGAAGTTAACTCTCCAGCCCATTGTTCTCATCTGGGAATTCAGAAGAACCTCCTGGAATTTCCTTCTTGCTCTCCCATTGCTTCTGCTCTGCCTCATCCTAATTCAGGTCTCCTTGGCTGAAGGGCATCAGTTTGATCTAGATGTTGAGATTCTAGTTTACTGCAAGTTTGTGAACAAATCCACTATCTCTGTGGAGCTGACCCAGGCTGGTGCCAAACCAGGTGAGCCAATCTCAGGATTGTTCACCTTACTGAAGATCTACCTTCCAGGCATGCTGACATTTGACAGAGAGGTGCTGGTATAATTGTGGGATGGTTTTAACTATGGAATGTAGTAGTGGTCTCAGGAATCCAAAGAGGGAAATTCACTGCTTTACTGAAAAAGAACAAGCACCCCAATTGACAAATGGTCAAAGGATATGAATAGGCAATTTTCAGAGGAAGAAATTAGAGATATCTATAATCATATGAAAAAATGCTCTAAATCACTTTTTATTAGAGAGATGTAAATCAAAACAACTCTGAGATACATATCACACCTATAAAATTGGCAAACATGACAGAACAAGAAAATGATAAATGCTGGAGAGGATGTGGGAGAGTTGGAACACTAATTCATTGTTGGTGGAGCTGTGAGCTCATCCAACCATTCTGGAGAGCAATTTGGAACTATGCCCAAAGGGCTACAAAAATGTGCATACCCTTTGACCCAGCAATATCACTACTAGGATTGTATCCCCAAGCGATCATAAAAATGGGAAAGGGTCCCACATGTACAAAAATATTTATAGCAGCACTCTTTGTAGTTGCCAAAAACTGGAAGTCAAGGGGATGCCCATCAATTGGGGAATGGCTGAATAAATTATGGTATATGAATGTAATGGAGTACTATTGCGCCATAAGAAATGATGAACAAGAAGACTTCAGAGAGGCCTGGAAGGACTTATATGACCTGATGCTGAGTGAAAGGAGCAGAACCAGGAGAACTTTGTGCACAGCAACGACCACAGTGTGTGTGAGTTTTTTCTGGTAGACTTGGAATTTCGTAATAACGCAAGAACTTATTAAAAAAAAAAAATCCCAATGGTGCGTGGTTTTCTAAGCCAAAACTCTTTCCACACTCAGAGAAAGAAATATCGAAGTCATTCGCAGAATATAGCAGATCATGTCTGTGTGCATGTGTGTTTTTGTGTATCGTGTTTTGATTTGTTATATGATTTCTTCCATTTATTTTAGTTCGACTACATAGCAAGACTATAGTGAAAATGCACTGAGTAGGAAAGTATATGTAGAACCTATACAGAATTGTATGCTGTCATGGGGAGGGAGGGGGGAGTGGGGAGTAGGTGTGGGGGGGATAAAATCTTAATTTTATGGCAGTGATTGTAAAACATTAAAAAATAATAATAATAAAATTAAATTAAAAAAAGAACAAGGAAAGGTTTCATTATTGTATCAAATGTAGAAATGCTAAGGCTTAAAGAAAGAACAAAGTTACTATTCTGACTGTTGAATAGTATACTGTGGTACTTTGACCTAATTTAAAATCAAAATTCAGTGGAGTTTCAGACCCAGAATCCCAGAATTGGAAGAGATAGCAAAGGCCCTACTGTCTAATGCAGGATCTCTTTATAGAAGCCGTTGTCTAACTATGGCTTACCTATGTGTGCTTGCTTAGTTCATTTTGTTGGTAGGACCTTATGTTATGGCTTACCTGCATGTGTCTGCAGAGTTCATTTTGTTGGTAGGACCTTATATTTTATCCAACTTCAACTTAAGTTGATTAGATTAGGCACATGGTTCTAGATGGATGAAATCTTTTCAAAGTCTCTCATATTATGTATGTTTAGCCCAGTTGTGTAGTCCAACATATTTCTCTAATATATTTCACATAATGTCAAGAGATTTAGAGGTATGATCTATGCCTGATGGTTTCTTGTTCTGGTTAGGCTTTCATTGGCAGTTTTTTAAGTTTTCTTAAGTCCTTTTGCAACTACCTCAAAAATGCCAAACAAAATAAAAACACAAGGGATAAAAATTAAGCTCTCTTCTCTCCCTCAGTGCCTTTTCCACATCATTTTGTTTTCTGGTGCCTGCAGTACTTACATACATACTTGTACATATATACGTATATACACACACATACATACATACATACACACATACATATATATATATATATACACATATATATTTGTATATATATATATATATATATATATATATATATATATATATATATATATATATATATATATATATATATATATATACACACATATACACATATATATTTACCTCTGGGTATGTTCCCTAATGGGAGATCCAGCTGTGATGTTGACCTTCTACCCTGAGATTCCTGAGTCTCCAGGAGGGAGCACTGGTGAATTTATCTTCCTCATGGACTGCTCAGGGAGCATGTCATCTGGAATGAATAGCAAAGAAAGTGAGTACCCAATTGCACATTAATAGTGCCAAGGTACGAATATTTGTTCCCTTTCACATATCCTTTTTTTCAGGAATAAAAATGGAATTTAGGGGATTAAGTTAATCTTATAATGCAGTCACTATTTTCTTATGGTGCACTGAATTTGAATGCAACCGTTTTAACGGTAATTCATTGGGACTGAAATCATGGAGGGGAGAACTGGGCGAGGTCTATATATCAGAAGGGTGGAAAATGGCAGTTTTAATTTTTTTAATGTCTTCTCTACCTTTCTTCTCACTCAGAAATCTCTGGTGCTGTTGTTCGAGTTTATCCCTTGGCTGTTTTTTCAATATCTAGGGATTTGGATCATCCTTTGAGTCATTCTTTCCATGAGTCTCTGGCTGGAATCACAGAGCTGGGAAGGAGGATAGGAGGCAAAGGGGGAAATTTTGAGGGAGATATTACAAATAGTGTAGTTACAGAATTTGTAGTATAAGACCTGTCTTTGGAGCTGAGGCTTATGAGATGGGAAAGAGGCTTAACTTCCTGACACTGCTGGAAAAGTCTCTCATAGAATTCTCTTGTATGTATGTGTCTCAGAGAGAGTGTGGAGTACACACAGCAGTCCGTGGAGGAGACTGTGCAGCGTTAACGCTTTAGAAGCTAACCTGGGAGGGACTGAAATCTTAGAGCCACTGAAGAACATTTATAACAAATCATGCAGGCCAGGCTACCCTCCATATGTAAGCAACTGGGACTGGGACAAAGGGAGACAATAGTCTTGTTTAGTTGATGGATCCTCAGCATTAATCCTCTCTGAAGTCAGCAGTGATCAGATTTGTTTGGAGGCAGTTGGCATAAAGTGACTTGCCCAAAGTCACCCAGCTAGTAAGTGTCCGATGCTGGATTGGAACTCAGGTCCTGCTGACTCCAGAGCTGGAGCTCTATCCCTTGGGCCACCTAGCTGCCTCATGCTAAATCACTACAGACTGGGGAAATCTATAGAGTCTCCCCTTCCATAAGAAGAGTCTCATCCCTTGCACTAGGAATGAGATTTCTTGGCTATATGATAACAACTGAAAATTCAAATAGCAATTTATGATGCAAATGACACAAAGAAAAAATTATATCAATGATAATGATGCTTATATTGTTTGATTGTTACAACAACATGGTGAGGTTGTTTGTACAGATATTACTGTCTCCACTTTACAGCTGGGCCAACTAAGGTTTTGGTTTGAGTGACTTGTTCATGGCCACAGTACTATTTAAGTGATAGAGATGGCCTCCAAGCCAAGTCTTTGCTGATGGACAGTGAGTCCATCATTCTTTCTATTACACCCATTACCTCCCCAAATCTCTGCAGGGTTCCAGTAAAAGGTCCCACTCACAGAAGACCCAGACTATGCTTTTGGAGGCTCTGAATCCTCAGAGGTGTCCTGAATGAACCACCTGTGTCACAGATCTTGAGATATTTGTAAAGTGCTTAGCACAGTGTCTGGCACATAGTAGGTTCTTCATAAATACTTATTACCTTCTTCTTGCCACAACTCCATATCCCAGTTGTAACCACACCTACAATTCTTTTTTCTTTTCTTTTCTTTTTTAGTTTGTGGAATTTATTAATGGCAAAATCCCAAGAATGAAAAGGATTATAGAAAAGATCATATAGGCCTCCTCAACTAACATATAGCTGAAACATAAATCCCTTCCAGTATGTCTTTTTGAAAAATTGTATTTATTTACTTATTTTTAGATTTTGACATTCATTTCCACAAAATTTTGAGTCCAATTTTTCTCCCCATCTCTCCCTTCTCCCCACCCCATAATACCTTGCATTCTGATTACCCCTTCTCTCAATGTGACCTCCCTTCTCTCACACCCCACCCTTCTCTTACCTCATCTTATCTCTTTTCTTATACGGCAAGATAAATTTCTATACGCCATTACCTGTGTTTCTTGTTTCCAAGTTATATGCAATAATAATTCTCAACATTCATTTCTAATAATTTGAATTCCAATTTCTCTCCCTCCCTCCCTCCCTACCCATCCCCATTGAGTAAGCAAGCAATTCAATATAGGCTATATATGTATCATTTTGCATAAGACTTCCATAATAATCATGTTGTATAGTACTAACTACATTGCCCTCTATCCTGCCCTGTCCCCACCCTTTTTTTATTCTTTCATTTGACCTTGTCCCTTCACAAAAGTGTTTACTTCTAGCTATTCCCTTCTCCTATTTGCCCTCCCTTCTATCACCCCCCTCTCTCCACTTGTCACCTCCTCCCCTACCTTCCTGTAGTGTAAGATAGAGTTTCATACCAAATTTAGTGAACATGTTATTCCCTCTTTAAGCCATATGTGAAGAGGGTAAGCTTCACTTTTCCCCTCTTACCTTCTCTCTTTTCTCCTCCATTGAACCAGATTTTACTTCTCTCTTTTATGAGTTATAGCTTGCCCCATTCCATTTCTCCCTTTCTCTTCCCAGTATTTTCCTCCCTCATCTCTCAATTTTTATTTTTATTTTTTTTTATGGATATCATCTCATCTGATTCAATTCAACCTGTACTCTTGGTCTATGTGTGTGTGTGTGTGTGTGTGTGTGTGTGTGTGTGTGTGTGTGTATAATCCCTCCACTTACCCAAACACTTAGAAAAGTCTCAAGAGTTACAAATATTATCTTTCCATTTGGAATGTAAATAGTTCAGTTTTAGAAAGTCTTTTATGATTTCTCTTTTCTGTTTACCTTTTTCATATTTCTCTTCATTCTTGTGTTCGAAAGTCAAATTTTCTATTCAGTTCTGGTCTTTTCATCATGAATGCTTGAAAGTCCTCTATATCATTGAATGACCATTTATTCCCTTGAAGTACTATAAATAGTTTTGCTGGGTAGGTGATTCTTGGTTTTAATCCCAGTTCCTTTGACTTCTGGATTATCCTGTTCCAAACCCTTTGATCCCGTAATGTAGAAGCTGTCAGATCCTGTGTTATCCTGATTGTATTTCCACAATACTCAAATTGTTTCTTTCTAACTGTTTGTAATATTTTCTCCTTGACCTGGAAACTCTGAAATTTGGCTCCAATGTTCCCAGGAGTTTCTCTTTTTGTTCTTTTTCAGGAGGTGATCAGTGGATTCCTTCACTATTTATTTTGCCCTCTGGTTCTAGAATATTGGAGTTTTCCTTGATAATTTCATGGAAGATAATGTCTAGGCTCTTTTTTTTTGAACATGGCTTTCAGATAGTCCCATAATTTTTAAATTGTCTCTCCTGGATCTATTTTCAAGGTCAGTTGTTTTTCCAATGAGATCTTTGACATTATCTTCTTATTTTTTCAATCTTTTGGTTTTATTTTCTAACTTATTGGTTCATCTCACAGTCATTAGTTTCCCTGAACTTGATTCTCTCTTTTAAAGAAAGATTTTATTCAGTGAGCTTTTGAGCCTTCTTTTCCATTTGGCTAATTCTGCTTTTTAAAGCCTCCTTCTCCTCTTTAGCTTTGTGGACCTCTTTTTCCAACTGTGTTAGCCTCTTTTTAAAGGTGTTATTTTCCTCAGCATTTTTTTAGTTCTCCTTTAGCTGGCTGCTGATGTATTTTTCAAGCTGTTCTATGACCTGAGCCCATTTCATATTCATTTTGGAGGTACCAGAGGCAGAGGCCTTGACTTCCTCTGACAGTATGCCTTGCTCATCTTCATCTGAAAGGATAAAAGGAGACACCTGTTCACCAAGAAAGTAACCTTCTATGGTCTTATTTTTTTTTTCCCTTTTTTGGGCATTTTCCAACCAGTTACTTGACTTCTTAATCCTTTGTCAAGAGGAGGGTCCTGGTGCTCCTCCTCTCCCCAGTACTATGCTCAAGGCTGAGATTCAGATCAGCTGCTCAGCTCCCCCAAGGGCTATGGGTGGGGACAGGGCCACCACTGAGAGCTGAGGTTCATATCAGCTGCTCAATTCCCCCAGAGGCTTTAAGCTGAGCTGCCTAGACAATGGACCCAGGCTGCTTCCAGGTAGCTACCCACTGCCCACTGGTGCCACCCCGTGGGGCCATTGCTGGGGGAACCTCATTCCCCTCTCTCCAAGCTGGGAAAACCATCCCACACTGAACTTTGGAGCTTTCTTTGGAGCTTGTGAATTGAGGGATCTGGGATCCTCCAGGCTGGAAATTCTGATCCTGCAAGTATGTTCAGGTCCTGTTCCTCCCAGTGCCATGTGATCAGGCCTGAGCTCCCCTCTGCTCAGTGTCCTGTGAGAGAGAACTTCCCTGTCAGCCTTCCAGGTTACCTTTGGCTGGAAAACTCTTTCACTCTGTTTTTCTGTGGCTTCTACTGCTCTAGAATTTGTTGAGAGTCATTTTTTACAGATATTTTGTGGGCTGTGGGGGAAGCGCTAGAGTATGTGCATCTTTCTACTCCACCATCTTGGCTCCACCCCCCACATCTACACTACTGTTTACAAGTGACTTTCCAGCCTCCCCTTATAGACCCACAGTATTATGGAACTGAAGAGTGAGGTAACCTGCTCTATGGTGGAACAAGTGCTGTAGTTTGGGTCAGGAGAGTCCTGGGCTGAGGCACCTGATGTGGCTTTGAAGAATCTGTGCCTGCTTGTCTCCCTCTGTAGCTCTTCCTCTTCACAGATGGAGAGGTATGTGATACATGGAAGGTCATTGTTGAAGTTCAACGTCACAGTCAGAATCACAGGCATGGTTTTCAGGATTCAGCTTGTGATACATAACTTGTTCCCTGTGGCTCTGGGCCTCAGTTTGTTCATCTGTATATCCTCATATTATTTGATATGGGCCAGTCAGCCTCAAAGGTTTCTTCCTGCACACCATCTATGATTCTGTGATGATGATCTGTAGATGATTGGGTATGTTATCCTTCACCAGGACTCTACCCGCTAAGGCATTTGTCCTCTCATTCCCCACTGAAGTAGGGGTCAGGAATCCTTTCCCAAGACTTCCATTGGCCAGCCTGCTGTCTTCTCCTTGCAGTTGTTTCTTTTTTTGGAATTGGAGAAGGGGCTTCCACCAGCCTTATTAAAGGTGTAGCTCAGGCAGGTGAGGATACTACAGAATTCTTCACAGGAACGGAAAGAATGAAGCCCAAGGTGACCTGGTTTTCTGTTTTCCAAAAGCATCTGTTCTACACTGAGGCCCCACAAGAGCTCCTTGAGCAGGGATATGTCCTTGTCCCTACACCCTGTGCTCTGATGATTTTTGTTTGGAGGTGGTTGGGAAATGTGCCTGGTGGGTGAAGAGGGAACTTTCCCTTTCTACAGCCTTCACAGCTATAGACCTGAGAGTTCTTGAGTGTGGGGCAGGGGAGACCTCACTGTGTGTCATGGACTGCAGGATGTTCCCTGGGAAAGTCTCTGGTCATGACAGACAGATGCCCAAGGGACATGGGCATGAAGGGGAAGAAAGATATAAAGCCTGCCTGGGACTTTCCTTGTGTCCCTGGAGGTTCTGGGTCTACATCTTGGATTTACTTTTGCTGTTGATTGTAAAAATCCCACTATCCCAATTTCCCATAAATGACAAAAAGAACTGGGGCACAGATTGCAGTGATATGTTCAGGAGTTTGACAGAGGGTTGAAGCAAGGTTTCTCACATGACCAAGGGGGAGGAAATGTCTTTCAACCCTTGCTTATCGTCTTCCATCAAGTTCCTCCCTTCCTGTAAATCCTCCTTTTCTAGGGGTCTCTTCCAGCTCAAATCCTGTACCTTTCATTGTGTTCCCCCAGGCTCTCAGGTCCCTCAAATGGGCCTTGCAGCCACTGATACAGGATGTCTCCCTGACCTAGATTCTGCCCCTTGGGATGGGGCCTGCCTTGCTCTCCCCAGATCCTATGGTCATCTTCAGGGGTCAAAGGTTAATCATCTATGCCCACTTGAAAGGGACAAATGCAGTAAATCCCCCTTCCTACATTTGGGTCCCATGGTTGTGGTAGTCAATGTCCAAACAATATCCTGGGCTTATCCTTTTCTGTCAGTGGGTGGTGTATCTGCTCATCTGGAAGATG
Source organism: Notamacropus eugenii (assembly GCF_028372415.1). Taxonomy (NCBI): domain Eukaryota; kingdom Metazoa; phylum Chordata; class Mammalia; order Diprotodontia; family Macropodidae; genus Notamacropus; species Notamacropus eugenii. The sequence continues at coordinate 272,510,789 of NC_092876.1, forward strand.
GCATGTGGAAGGCAGGAACAAGTGCTCTAATTTCGTTTCCCTTCTGGTATATGTGGACCTTGATAATGTTTTTTTCATCAACATGATTCCATTCTGATATAATGCAGTATGTGAGACAGAGGCATGGCTCTGGGTTCCAAGGACCTGGGTTCTAATCTCACCTCAGATGCTCATGATTTATGATCAGGGACAAGGCACTGAACTCCTTTGGGTCTCTATCCTGTTATGTAAAATGGGGGAGTCAGACTACATGTCTTCTGAGTTTGCTGCAAGCTGTAGTGCTATAATCTTATGCTTGTGATTTAGACCTTAAGACTCCACTTTAGGAGGCTGTCTACTCCCTGACCTCTCTGTTTATCCTGTCCTAGTCCAAACAGGAAGCAGATAAAGTATGTCTTCATTACACATTCCAAGCTTATGGCTTCACAAACACAGTGCCATTTTCCCTGGATCCCAAAGCAGATGACATGTAAGAATCCTTGATTATTCTTCTCTCCTTTTTCATTTGCCTGTTATTGAGGCTTCTCTTCCACCCTTTCTCATTAATCTCTCTCCTGTAGACTCATACATGTTTTCCTTTTATTCCTCATTTACTTTCCCCAGTTATTAGGAATGCTTAAGAATTCATGATTAGGACTGCCTTCCCAGGTCCCCATTGGTAGCACAAAAGATTGTCTTGTTCCAGACTGACCATTCATCACCTGGCTGCCAAGTCCTTGATCCAGCCCCTTGAGGGAAACTTACAGGATGCTGCAGAAGTGAAGAAAAGAGTGGTGGAAGTTAGCCTTTAGTTGGGAGTTGTCTCTTCTCACACTGCCTACATTGCTATCAATAAGGAACTCAAGCAGCCCATTCAGGGACCTGTAATTTGGAGGGACATTCCATTGGCATCTAACTTTCACAGGCTCTTCTTGTGTCAATGTTTAAGAAGTGGAGGTAAGGTGGATCGGAGTCCTTTTATTTCCATTCTAGAGATATAGAGGTCATATTGTTCTTTTTTGGAACATCAATTTTTGGAGAAGTTTTCCTTTTCTTTTATTGAAATCATAGCTAGAATTTCCAGATGCTTTCTTGGAGTAGCTTTGTTGCTACAATGGGAGGGGGGGGGGGAAGCATCTCTTGGGGGAGATAGAAAATCATAGGGAAGAAGGAAATTCAAGAGGGAAGAAGTATTAAGGAGCAGAAATCTTAGAGGTTAAGAAAGTCATACTTGCTAAAATTATAGCCATTCTATTCCTGTATCCCTTAAACTACACTTATATAGATGGGTGGAAAATATTGTGTAGCTGGGTATTTGCTCCCTAGAAAATACTGGGGACACATTGAACTGCCGGTGTATGGGACCACTTTGACAACTTCATAGACCGAAGCTCCTGGTAGAGGATCTTATAGCTAGAGAGAGACAGTATGGTGGGGGCAACACACCTTGAAGAATAGTGTTCCTTCCTCTGGCCTTCATGACTGACCCATGGAGATTGACACTGTTCTGATCTTAACTCCTGTCCTGCTAGATTTCAGACAGTTTGGCATGTCCTCCTCCCCTTCTATGTCCAAGTGGTGCATGTCCTAGATCTGTCACCATGAGAGAACGTGCTAATACAGGTGAGCTTGATGACCATGATGGTCTCAATCTATGTGACTCAGCCTCTTCCACAATGGTATTTGCCAGAGATAAGATTCCATGTTTTTCTTTTATTTTACATTTTGGTCCTTTCCCCTTGAGGAGTTTTCCAAAGTTCCCTCTATCTTCACAAAAAAGACTTCCATGACTGTAAATTCAGTGAAGCCTTCTTTTAAAATAGCATCACTATAAGGTAGCCCAAGCATTGTATTCACAGAGGATTCCATGGCTAGAAGTGAGTGGGACTCTTGATTCTGCTTTGGATTATTACCCCTTTGTGTACTGTAAACCTCTTGTTCCAAATGATTATTGTCTTGAAGCTTGACCTCTGAAAAGTACTATGCAAGGAAAGGAAGTTGATTTGATTCTGTGGACCTTGCTTGGTTCCCTTGTACAATGCTTACTTATATCATTTCTTCACAAAGTATACTCTTCCTGGTGGCTATGTATCAGCTCTTTCTTTTCCTCTCTTCTCTGATCCAATCTTCACCAGACTTTCAATAAAAGGAGAGGAATCTTGTTTATACAGGTTGGTTCCAAACAGTTCCATCCTTTTCCAGGATCTGCTATCACATATGCATCTGACATGCTCTTTAGTATATGATCTGTGAGCTTATAAGGAGTCACTGAAGTTCATTAAGAAGGGAAGTTACGTTGCTAGGTGTATATTTTATGAAAATTCCTTTTCAAGATGTCTGGAGGGTGGATTGGTGTGAGGAGAGATTTAAAGCAGAAAGGCCAGTAGGAGGTAATACAATAATTCCAGGGATGGTGAATTAGGTTGATTACCAAGTAGGTGGAAAGAAAGGGAAAAGAGTGCTATGGGAAATACATATGATCAGATTTGGCAACTGATCTGACTGTGTGGGGTGAATAAGAGGAATTGAGGATGACTCCAAGACCATAAATCTGTTGAAAGAAAGGTGGGCTATGCCCTTAACAGAAACAAGGAAATTATGAAGGACGGATTTTGAGAGGAAGATGAGTTCTTTTGTGGACATGTTGAGTTTGAGATGCCTACAGGACACTGAGTTTAAAATATACAATATGCACTTGGTCATGTGAGACTTGCTTTAGGAGAGAGATGCAAGGTAAAAATGTAGATCTGGGCACTATCTGCATGGAGATAATTAAATTGATGGGAGCTGGTTACATCACTGACTTAGTATAAAGAGAAAATAGAATAGAACCGTTAGCACAACTACAGTTAGGAATCATTGTATGGTTGATGGTCCAGAAAGGGAAACTGAGAAATTTTAGACAGATGGAGAGCAATATTACAAAAATTGCTAGAATTATAGACATTTTATTCTTGTAACATAAACTACAGTTATGTAGGAGAGTGAGTATCCTATATGCTAAGGATGCCTTCACTGTTAATTGCTGCAGATGGGTGGAGAAGGATTCAGATTCAGATTGAGAAAAGTCTATCTGATTTGGAAGTTAAGAGGCCATTGGTAATTTAGGAGAGAATACGTTCAAGTTAGTAATAAGATTGGATAGCAAGAAAGATGCTGAGAAGTGAGATAATCAAGGAAAGAGAGGCAGAGATTGTAAATAGCCTTCTTATTCATGTTGCCTGACAATCAGCTGGAAATCTCAATCTTGGTCTCAATCTCATTGTTCTTCACTTCCCATCTCTACATTTTTTCCTGCATTCAGCATGTAGCAGAGATTTGAAAACAAAACATAACTGTGGTCTTTAGGTCATTAGTTTCTTGCTCAATTCTTCATGATCTTCGGAAATGTATTCTGGGTTTGTTCTGGTGATATTCTTTGCCTCCATAGGATTGGGAGGTATGGGTAGTGCTTTCCAGGTAAGATAATCTCAGGAGGTTCTCCTATCATGTATTTGAATAGATTTATATCTCAGCAAGACAAAAAAGCTTTCTATTATTATGCTACACGTATAATTGATTCTAGAGGATAAAATCAGAAACCATAGTTAGAAACTGAAAAGTCACAAATGAAAGTTTGATATAAGAAAAAAGCACCTTATAAACTCGAGCTATGCAAAAGGAGAATGGGCATCCTTGAGGGAGAGAGTACCCTTTCACAGGAGGTCTTTAAGTAAAGGCTAGAGGCTTATGGTTGTGGGGTTATATGGAATCTGACCAGAGGACTACTGTGGTCCTTAAAATTGTGAAATTTTGTGATTCTCTGAAAAGGCTGTGTCAGTGAGGAAGTCATCAACCCTTCATTTTTGCCTTATTTTTCTCTGGCTATTTCACAAATGATCCTTCTAGTGAATCTACTTCATCATTCTTCTGAAGGCCATAATGTGCTTTATTAAAGGATTGAGCTCCCAGCATCACCTCCATGGGAAACTCATCAGACTTATTCCATAGCTCCACACATTCTGCCTCTTCACTTCCTTTTCTACGTTAAACTTGCCAGCTTAACATATGTGAGGATTCCCTTATTCTCTTTAGGATACTATGAGTACCCTGAAATATGAAGTTCTTACCTTAAAAATTCATAATTTAGTAATACATTGAAGAATTTTGCTAGTGGTCAAAATCTAGGTCACTTACCTGTAATAAAAACTCGACTCTTCTGGAAAATGAGGGAGAAAAAATTTCCGGTCTCACTGGGCTCTTCCTTATGTTCTTGTTTTTTAAAAGCAATTATTGGTATCATTTGCTTTTACATCCCTTTGTTTCTGAATATTTCTATTACCTGTCCTTTGCACTGTAACAAAAGAGAGCCAATCAACACATTAGTAGTCCCTGACAGTATATGCATTATTCCAAATCCATAGTACCTCAAACTCTGCAAAAAAAAAAAAAAATCCCTCATTCTTTCTGAGTGTTTCATTCTCTGTGATAATCTGGAGAGTCAGAGGCATTCCACCAGAATTTCTTTTCTGTCTTTTGTCAAGTCCAGTTCTTTTGGTAACTTACTATTATAAAAAATAAGTAGAGATTCATAGGTAAGAAAAATGCTGTAGTGATTCATAAGTAGGAAAACTAAAAAAGACAAGAAACTGCAAAAAATAGTTTTTCAAGAGATTTCAGCAATATTTATTGAAATGATTGCCTTGTACAGGGTTAAAATTGAATTAATATCCTATTTTCTTTCAAATAATACTTGAAACAAAAGATGCATTTGGAGGAGAATCACACATCTTAAGGTTGGAACACATACAGCCCACTATAATTTATAGTCAGTAAGTATTATTCACTTTTTTTAAAAAAAAAGAGACTATACTGCCATTGTCTGCGTGAAAAATATTTGTTTTCACATAAATGAATTCTGAAGAACCACAAAATATTCAATTTTGAAAGGAAGTCTCAATAAGTCTACTTGGTAAGAAATGTTCTTAAAGATGAATTCTTCATGAAACTTGGAACTTGATGCATATTCCTGATTTTTCAAAGCTTTCTCCTCACCTCCTTACTTTCTAGTTACCATTCATCAATATATCTGGTTAACCAGAAGAGAAGGAAGACTTACGGGTAGGAGTTTGCCAGTCAGGAATCAGCCAAAGTCAAGACAGGATACTTCCTGAGATCACAATACAGGATGAACCTACTCTTAAAGGTTTCTTTCTGATTCAAACGTTAACCTAACTCTTCTGTCATTTAGTGCATGAATATCTATTACTTCTATTCTCACAGGTTCCTGAAAAATTTCTCTTGCCCTCCATATACGTGTCCAGAGATTCTTTTTCCCTAATTTCTTTCTTTTTGGAAAAAAAAAACATGTAAGAACAATTTTAAACACTTTTTTGAGTTCCAAATTTTACTCCTCCCTCCTTCCTGCCTCTATCTCAGTGGTAAGCAAACTGATATAGGTGTTATATGTACAATCATGAAAAGCAGTTTCATATTAGTTATTTTCTGCAAGAAGACTTGAAAGAGAAGAAGGAAGAAAAAGAAAAATAGTATGCTTCAGTCAGCATCACTTCTTTCTCTGGATGCAGACAGCATTTTTCTTTTTTTTTTAAATTAATTTATTTAACTTTTAACATTCATTTTCACAAAATTTTGGGTTCCAAATTTTCTCCCCATTTGTCCTCTCCCCCCACCCCAAAAAACTGAGCATTCTAATTGCCCCTATCACCAATCTGCCCTCTCTTCTATCATCCCTCCCTTCCCTTGTCCCTATCTTCTCTTTTGTCCTATAGGGCCAGATAACTTTCTATACCCCATTGCCCGTATTTCTTATTTCCTAGTAGTAAGAACAGTACTCAACAGTTGTTCCTACAGCTTTGAGTTCCAACTTCTCTTCATCCCTCCCTCCCCACCCATTCCCTTTGGGAAGTCAAGAAATTCAATATAGGCCATATCTGTGTAATTTTGCAAATGACTTCCACAATAGTCGTGTTGTATAAGACTAACTATATTTCCCTCCATCCTATCCTGCCCTCCATTGCTTCTATTCTCTCTTTTGATCCTGTCCCTCCCCATGAGTGTCGACCTCAAATTGCTCCCTCCTCCCATTGCCCTCCCTTCAATCACCCCCCCACCCTGCTTATCCCCTTCTCCCCCACTTTCCTGTACTGTAAGATAGGTTTTCATACCAAAATGAGTGTGCATTTTATTCCTTCCTTTAGTCTACTGTGATGAGAGTAAGCTTCATGTTTTTTTCTCTCACCTGCCCCCTTTTTCCCTCCACTGAAAAGTCTTTTACTTGCCTCTTTTATGAGAGATAGTTTGCTCCATTCCCATTTCTCCCTTTCTCCTCCCAATATATTTCTATCTCACCCCTTAATTTCATTTTTTTAAGAGATCCAATCCTATTCAATTTACTCTGTGCTCTTTGTCTCTGTGTGTTTATGTGCATGTGTGTGTGTGTGTGTGTGTGTGTGTGTGCGTAATCCCACCAACTACCCAGATACTGAAAAGTTTCAAGAGTTATAAATATTGTCTTTCCATGTAGGAATGTAAACAGTTCAACTTTAGTAAGTCCCTTATGACTTCTCTTTGCTGTTTACCTTTTCATGCTTCTTTTCATTCTTGCGTTTGAAGGTCAAATTTTCTTTTCAGCTCTGGTCTTTTCATCAAGAATGCTTGAAAGTCCTCTGTTTCATTGAAAGATCATTTTTTTCCCCTGAAGTATTATACTCAGTTTTGCTGGGTAGGTGATTCTTGGTTTTAGTCCTAGTTCCTTTGACTTCTGGAATATCTTATTCCACGCCCTTCGATCCCTTAATGTAGAAGCTGCTAGATCTTGTGTTATCCTGATTGTATTTCCAAGGTACTTGAATTGTTTCTTTCTAGCTGCTTGCAATATTTTCTCCTTGACCAGGGAACTCTGGAATTTGGCCACAATGTTCCTAGGAGTTTCTCTATTTGGATCTCTTTCAGGAGGTGATCGGTGGATTCCTTGGATACTTATTTTGCCCTCTGGTTCTAGAATATCAGGGCAGTTTTCCTTGATAATTTCATGAAAGATGATGTCTAGGTTCTTTTTTTGATCATGGCTTTCAGGTAGTGCCAGAATTTTTAAATTATCTCTCCTGAATTTATTTTCCAGGTCAGTTGTTTTTCCAATGAGAGATTTCACATTACCTTATATTTTTTCATTCTTTTGGTTTGGTTTTGTGATTTCTTGGTTTCTCATAAAGTCATTAGCCTCCATCTGTTCCATTCTAATTTTGAAAGAACTATTTTCTTCAGTGAGCTTTTGAACCTCCTTTTCCATTTGGCTAATTCTGCTTTTGAAAGCATTCTTCTCCTCACTGGCTTTTTGAACCTCTTTTGCCAATTGAGTTAGCCTATTTTTCAAGGTGTTATTTTCTTCAGCATTTTTTTGGGTCTGCTTCAGCAAGGTGTTGACCTGCTTTTCACACTTTTTTGCGTCTCTCTCATTTCTCTTCCAGTTTTTCCTCCACTTCTCTAACTTGATTTTCAAAATCCTTTTTGAGCTCTTCCATGACCTGAGCCCATTGAATATTTAATCTGGATGTTTGGGATACAGAAGCCTTGACTTCTGTGTCTTTCCCTGATAGTAAGTCTTGTTCTTCCTCATCTGACAGGAAGGGAGGAGATATCTGTTCACCAAGAAAGTAACTTTCTATGGTCTTATTTTTTTTTTTCCCTTTTCTGGGCATTTTCCCAGCCAGTGACTTGGCTTCTGAGTGTCCTTTCCACAACCACCTTACCTCCAGATCCACCCAGCCAGAGCTTGGGGTCTGAGATTCAAATGCTGCTTCCTAGCCTTAGGGCTTTTGGCGGGGGCAGGTCTGCTATTCAGTGTGAGATTAAGTTCAGGTGCTCAGGTTGGGGAAGGGCCACCACACGGGGCTCAGTTCCCTCAGGGGGTTTATGTGGAGACCTTCAACAATGGATCCAGGCTTCTGCCTGCTTGGGGACCCCTTGTGCACTACTGCCTCCGCTGCTGCCTCCTGAGGGGGCCTGAGTTATGGAGACACCCCACTCCCCTCCTGGAGAGCCAAAAAGACTCTCTCACTCACCCCTGGAGCCTGTAGGTGGAGGGACCTGCGTGGCTGCTGGAGATTCTGTCCCTGAAGCCTGCTGGATCTGCTCCTCTTGGTGTCGCACAGCCAAGGCAGGGCTGGGCTCTGCTCCAGGTCCGGTGTGCAATGGACCTTTCGTGTCCATTTTTCAGGGCTCTCTGGAACAGAAATCTCCTCTACTCTGTTGCTCTGTGGCTTCCACTGCTCCAGAATTTGTTGGGAGTTCCTCTTTACAGATATTTTATGGGCTGTGGGTTTGGAGCTAGCATATGTGTATCTTTCTACTCCACCATCTTGGCTCCCAGAATTTTTCATCATGAGTGTTTTAGGGTTGTCTTAAATGATTGTATTGCTGAGAATAGCCAAGTCATTGACAATTCATCATTTTGCAGTATTGCTGTTACTGTGTACAATGTTTTCCTGGTTCTGCTTACTTCTCTTTATTTCTGTTCTTGTAAGTCTTTGCAGGTTTTTATGAAGTCATCATGCTTATATCATTGCTTCTAGCACAACGGTATTCCATTGTAATCATATGCCACACCTTGTTCAGTCATTCTCCAATTGATAGGCATCCTCTCTAATTCTTAGCCATCACAAGAAGAGCTGCTATAAATATTTTTGTACAAATAAGTTCTTTTTCTTTTTTTAAATTTTTATTCTTTTTGGGATACAGACCTAATAGTGTATTGCTGGATCAAAGGGTTGATTGCTTTCTGGACATAGTTCCAAAATGCTCTCCAGAATGGTTGGATCAATTTACAACTCCACCTACAATGCTTTGGTACCCCAGTTTTCCCACATCCCCTCCAACATTTGTCATTTTCCATGAATGTTAGCCAATCATTGGATGTAAGTAGTACATCAAAATTGTTTTAATTTGCATTTCTCTATTCAATAGTGATTTGGAACATTTTTCCCTATAAGTATACGTGGCTTTGACTTTTTTGTCTGAAAACTTTATGCTTAGAGCATTTATCAGTTGAGAATACCTTGTATTCTTAAAAGTTTGACTCCATTCTTTGTGTGTTTACCTTACTGTAATTCCCCCCTCCAGTTATCTGTTTTCCTTCTAATTTTGGTTGCATTAGTTTTGTCTATGCAAAACTTGTTTAATTTTACATAATCAAAATTTTCCATTTTCCATTTTGTAATGTTCTGTATATTTTGTTTGGTCTTAAATTCTTCCTTTTCCCATACATATGACAGATAAACCGCTCCATGTTCTCCTAATTTGTTAATGGTATTACACTTTGTGTACAAATCATGTACCCATTTTGACCTTATCTTGGTAATCAGTATGACATGTTGCTCTATGTATACCAAGTTTCTGCCATACTGTTTTCCAGTTTTCCCAGCAGTTTTTTCAAATTGGGAGTTATCATCACAAAAGTCTAGATTTGGGGTTTACCAACATTAGATTACTATGGATACTAACTACATTGTATTGTGTACCTAATCTATTCCACTGATCCACCACTCTATTTATCAGCCAGTGCTAGATATTTACTGCTTCATTAACACAGTTTGAGTTCTGGTACAGCTAGACCACCTTCCTTCACATTTTGTTTTTATTGATTACCCTGATATTCTTGACTTTTTGTTCTTCCTGATGAATTTTAATTTTTTCTATGTCTATAAAATAAGTTTTTGACAGTTGGATTGGTATGACACTGAATAAGTAGATTAAGTGAGGTAGAATTTTCATTTTTATTAAATTGGCTTAGCCTATCCATGAGCAATTAATATTGTTCCAGTTGTTTAGATCTGACTTTACTGATGTGAAAAGTGTTTTGTAATTTTGTTCATATAACTCCTGGGTTTATCTTGGCAGGTAGAGACACCCTCCCCACCCTGCTGCCCATGCAAGTATTTTATATTGTCTAGTTATTTTATTTTTTTATTTAGTATTTTCCCCCAATTACATGTAAACATGCAATTTAACATTCATTTTTAAAGTTTTGAGTTACAAATTCTCTCCTTCCCTCCCCATGACCTTCACTGAGAAGGCAAGCAATTTGACTTAGTTATACATTACTTATTTTCAATGGAATTTCTATTTCTATTTTTCTTGCTGTTGGACTTTTGCAATACATAGAAGTGCTTATGATTTATTTGGGTTTATTTTTTATCCTGCCACTTTATTAAAATTGTTAATTATTTCAGCTAATTTGTTTTAGTTGATTCTCTTGGATTCTATTAAGTATATCATCATATCATCTGCAAAAAGCAATGGTTTTGTGTTCTCATTGCCTATTCTAATTCTTTGAATTTCTTCTTCTTCTCTTATTGCTACAGCTAACATTTGTAGTAGACTGTTTCATACTAATGGGGATGATGTACATCCATGTTTCAACTCTGATTATTCTGGGAAGACTTCTAGCTTTTATCCCCATAACAGATAATTTTTGCTGATGGTTTTAGATGAATATTACTTATCACTATAGGAAAGCATTTCTATGCTTTCTAGTGTTTTTAATAGGAATTGTTATTGCTTTTTGTCAGAAGCTTTTCCTTCATGTATTGAGATCATATGATTTCTCTTGATCATGTGATTGATGTGGTCAATTACACTGATAGTTTTCTTTATTGAACCAGCCCTGATATATTCCTAGTATAAATTCCAACTCTCCATACTGTATGATCCTTTGATACATTTTTGTAATCTCTTTGCTCATATTTTATTTCAGTTTAGTATTTATTAAATTTTTACACCAAATTCATTGGGGAAATCAATCTATAGTTTTCTTTTCTGTTTTCAGCCTTCCTTATTTAGGTATCAGCACTATAATTTGGTAGGTCTCATTCTCTACCTATATTTCCAAATAGCTTATAGTTATTGGTATTAATTGTTCTTTTAAATGTTTGGTAGAATTCACTTATGAATAAATCTAACCCTGGAGATTTTCTTTTCTTTAGGAAGTTCACTGATGACTTGTTTAATTTCTTTTTCTCCAATGGAGTTTTTTAAATATTCCATTTCCTCTTCTATTAATCTGGACAACTTATATTTCTATAAATATTCATTCATTTCATTTACGTTGTTAGATTTAACTGGCAGATAATTGGGCAAAATAGCACCAACTAATTATTTTAATTTCTGTTTCATTGGTGTTAAATTTGCCCCTTTCATTTTTGATATTGGTACTTTGGGTTTCTTCTTTCCTTTTTTAAGTAAAATTAACTATTAGTTTATCCATTTTATTGTGTTCCCTCCCCACCCCATCCCCATAAAACCTGCTTCTAATCTTATTGTTACTTCAATGGTGTTCTTACTTTCAATTTTATTGATCTCTCAGTTTTCAGGATTTCCAATTTGGGGTTTAGTTGAGGATTTTTAATTTAATTTAATTTTAATTTTAACCTAGTACAGCGTTTTTTTTTTTTAAGTTTGCATGCCAAATTCATTGATGACTTCTTTCTCTATTTTATTGATATAAGCAATTAGAGATATAAAATTTCTCCTAAGGACTGCTTTATCCTGCATTCCATAAATTTTGGCATGTTATCTCGTTGCTATTCTCTTTAATGAAATTATTGATTGTTTCTATGATTTCTTTGACCGACTTATTCTTTATGATTAGGTTATTGAGTTTCCAATTAAGTTTTAATCTATCTATATTATTGAATGTAAATTTTATTGCATTATCATCTGAAAAGGGTGCATTTAATATTTCTGATTTTCTACATTTGGTTATGAGTTTTTTATGCCCTAATATGAGGTCAGTTTTTGTGCTGGTGTCATGTACTACTGACAAAAAGGCATATTCATTTCTATTCAATTTTCCCCAGAGATCTTTCATATCTAACTTTTCCAGAATTCTATTCACCTCCTTATCTTCTTTCTTGTGTTTCTTGCAGTTAGATTTATCTAGTTCTGAGAGAGGGAGGTTGAGGTCCCCCACTAGTATAGTTTTACTGTCTCCTTCCTCATGTGACTCATTGAATTTCTTAAGAAATTTAAATGCTATGCCATTTGGTCCATATTAGTTTAGTATTGATATTACTTCATTGTTTATGGTACCTTTGAGCATGCTTTAGTTTCCTTCCTTATCTCTTTTAATTAGATCTATTTTTGGTTCTGCTTTGTGTGAAATCATAATCACTATCCCTGCGTTTTTGTTTTTTTTTTTTTTTTACTTAAGCAGAATCATAATACATTGTTTTCAGTCCCTTACTTTTACTCTGTATATTTCTGTTTCAAATGTATTTCTCATAAACAACATATTGTAGGATACTGGTTTTTAACCTATTCTGCTACCCATTTCTGTTCTATAGGTGAGTTCATCTCATTCATATTTATAATGAGGATAACTAATTGTAAATTTCCCTCTATCCTGTTTCCCCTTGTTTATCCTTCTTCCTCTCTTCTCTTTCACCCTGTTCCTCCTCACAGGTGTTTTACTTCTAATCAATGCCTCCTCTAAACCATCTTCTCTTCTATCAACCCCTCTCCCTCATTTTTAATGTTCATCATTTTTTATTTCCCTAAAGGATAAGACAGACTTCTATGTACAACTGAGTAAGTTATTCCCTCTTTGAACCAAGTCCAATTAGAGTAAGATTAAACTTTAACTGCCAGCCCCCATCTACCCCTTTATTCTAATAGCTCTTTTATGCCTCTATTATATGAGATGATTTACTCCATATGTCTCCCCCTTCCCTCTTATCCCAGTACAATCTTCTTTCTCCTCCCTCAATTTTGGGGGTTTTTTCTTGGATATCATCCCACCATAGTCATCTCAAATCCACATCTTTTAGTCTGTGTATTCCTAATTGCCTTTATAGTGATAAAGTTCTAAGAATTAAAAATATCACCTTGCCATGTAGAAATATAAAGTTTATCCTCATTGAATCTCTTATGTTTTCTCTTTCTTGTTTCTGTTTTACCATTTTATGTTTTTCTTGAGTCTTGTATTTGAGGATCAGTTTTTTTATTAAGATCTGGTCTTTTAATTAGAATTGCTTGAAACTCCTCTATTTCATTAAATAACCATTATTTCCCCTGGTGGAGTATGTTCAGTTTTTCTGCATATGTAATTCTTGTTTGTTATCATAACTACTTTGCCTTGAAATAGATCTTATTCCAAGCTTTCTGGTTCTTCTATGTAGAAACAGCTAAATCCTGTGTGATCCTAATTGTGCCTCTGTAATGGTAATTATGAGAGTTAAAGTTCTTCCCCACCCATTGATGGGCCTGCCCATTAAAGGAAGCTTTATTAGAGGAGGCCCACACCTTTTGTTTATTGTCTAATGAGGCCCTGAGCCTCAAGGGTTATGATGCCTTCTGGCTCTGAAAAGTGTATAAATACTCTGAATTGAGGCTTTACTTTGGGGCTTAGTCATTGGAAGTGTTTGTTTGGCCAGACTAGACTGTGGGCAGCCACTAAGGAACATCCCCCCACCCCCACCCCTAACCCCCTCACTTTGAAAAACCAAGTGTAGGTGCTTCTCTCTCTGGTAGCTATGTACATATGGTCAGACAGTTGGATCTGTCTCTGTACCCTCAAGCACCCCAAGATGCATGGAAGGGGAGGCAGGGAGGGAGGGAGAGGGCTGCTATCACAGGCCAACACACAGAGCTTCCAAACTGTCTGATAGTAAGCAATATATACCTCCCAAATCAACAGACAGATGCAACTGCCTGACCACATATACAAAGTTACCAGAGATGGAAGCACCAGCATCTGGGTTTTCAAAGCCAGGGTCTCCTTAGCAGCTTCCCAAAGTCTCCTCTAGCCAAACAAAACACTTTCAGTTAGTAAACCCCAAAGCAAAACCTCACCCAAGGGCATCACAACCCTTGAGAACCAGTACCTTATTAGAAAATTAACAAAAGGTGTGGACTTTCCTACAAATCTTCCCAGGCCCATTAATGGGTAAGGAAGATCTTCTGTACTCACATTATTCAATCAGAGGCACTTGATTATACTGAAACAAAAAAAATGCATTATCAATACAGTCTATTGATCTGTGATGTATGTATTGCTTGCAGATAGACAGTTGGAAGCCCTGTCTGTTGATTATTATTTCTTTCCATTTTCTCTGAAGTTCAGGGTGCTGACTTTTTTCACTGAACTAAGTGAATGATATATGTGTTCTATTAAAATGATTGTTGATCCCTCAAAAGTTGGTTTCCTTTTAGAAAAACAGATTTCAGAACCTGTAATAGCAAGCCATTATGGATGTGTCAGAGTGATTGCTTTTACAGCTTCCAGAATATTTGAATTGTTTCTTTTTGTCTGCTTACAGTATTTTCTCCTTGACCAGGGAGTTCTGGAATTTGGCCATGATATTCCATGATATTGTATTTGGGAATCTCTGTCAGGTGGTGATCAGTGGATTCTTGCCATTTCTCTTTTATCCACTGGTTCTAACATATCAGGGCAGTTTTCCTGGATAATTTCTGAAAATATGATGTCCAGGCACTTTTTTTGAAATTGCCTTTATCTGGCAATCCTATAATTCTTAAATTATCTCACCTGGATTTCCAGATCAATTTTTTTTTTTTTTTCCAATGAGAAAGTTCACATTTTTTATGTTTTTATTCTTTTGTTTTATCATATCTTGATGTCTCATGAAGTCATCAGTTTCCTCAGGTACATTTCACATTTATATGGAATTATTTTTCTTAGGGAGATATTATCTTTTTTTTTTTCCATTGGGCCAATATTTTTTTTAAGGAGTTTTTTCTTTGGTAAATTTTTGTGTCACTTTTCCCACTTTTGGTGTTTCTTTTAACAAGGTGTTAACTCTGGTTTTGATGATTCTCTTGCAGGACTCATTTCTTTTCCCCATTTTCCTTCTTCTTTTCTAATTTGCTTTGAAAAATCCATTTTAATTTTGTAAAAATGTCTTGACATATAATTGGTGAAAATGCTATCTTAAAAATATCATTAAGGGAAAAATGAATACAAATAAATTTTAATCTTTTTCATGAGTTCAATTTTGGGCTTTGGACCAATTTACATTTTTCTTTCAGGCTTTACCTATAAACATTTTTATATTGTTGTTCTTATCTGATGTTCCCTGATACCATAATAACTTTATATAGTCAAGTTTTATTTTTTTGGTCATTTTTCTACCTATTTTCTGACTTTCTACTTTTATGTGAGTGTTGAGCTCTACTATTATATTGTCCCATACCCCTTGTAGTGGGGCTCTGGGGCCTTTCTGCTGACTTTGTCTGGGCTTCAAGGCCTATCAGCAGATTTGCACCATGTTTGGGGTGGTGCTGGTGGCTCACTATTGGCTTGTACTGCTGGCAGTGTCTTGCTGCTGGTTGGTTCTTTGGGGGGGGGGGGCATCACTCTTGATCAGCAGTAAGGGTGGGGCATAACTGGTGGCCTGCACTGGGGGCAGGCACCTTCTTCTCTTGTTGGTCTGTGACTCCAGACTTGTACTGGGGTCTCACCTACCTGATGGATTGCTCTGGGGCTCAGCAAGGCCTTAAGGGAATTGTTGCAGGTGGTGGTTGCTGTCTGAGGCCCCTTTGATATGAAACCTCAGGGCTCTCAAAGTAAGGTTATTGTAAGGAGCCCCCTCCATTTTGCCTTGTTGATTTATCCTGATTTGTCTCTAATAGGACTTTACATTTTCCCTCAGCTGCCATAGGGATGTGAGTGATGCTGAAGTTTGCTGTTTATTCTCCCAGACAAATCCCCTCCAGATTCTCCACTTCTGCACCTGATTTCCCTCCAAAAGGCAGATGGTTCCTGGGAACTGGATGAATCTGTGGCCTCAGTCCTGGGTATGAGTGTTCAGAGTGCATTGGCTGCATTGCCTGATCAGGTAAGATTCCAGACAGAGCAGGGCTTAGGGTGAGTATTAGGGGTTAAAGCAAGAGAAAGGGAGCAAGGGAGTATGATGTGCCTTTAGACAGAGTGATGGGAGCCATTGCCCATTAGATGTGGTCTGTGACTGAGAGAGGTTGATGGAAATACTTTGTAGGCCTTAAAGGTAGATAGTTCCTCATGATCAGTTGTAGAGGGCCAAGCTCTGGACCGTGGCCCCCTGGTGACCCCGGAGACGCCTGGGGGTGAGAACCCGCCTTTGGGTGCTGGGAACGCCCCTTACGGAGCTGAGCTCTGCCTCCAGGGCGGAACATGGGAGGAGCTACGGCAGGGTGTATAAGGGGGAACACGGGAAAGTCGGGAGGACTGGGGTAAGCAATAAAGTGCAGTAAGCAGCCTCCGGTGTACCGTTTGGTCATTCCCCTCCCCCACAGGAGGGGGCCGGAACCACTAGAAGACCGGTATAGCGGGTGGCTTACAGGAGAGGTAAGCTTCTAGGCGGTGGCCCCAGGCAGGCCCGGTGTACTCAGTATACAATTGTTCACTGAGGAGAGCAATAAGGGCAGAGAACTGGAAGGAGAAGTAGGTAATCTATCTGGGATCAGTTCTTTCTATGGCCTTGGATGGGACAGGAACAATCCAAAGATTTGTCTGCCCCTTTCTGGTGTCCCCAGACCCTGGGGCCTTTGTTCTGTATATTCTCTAGAGTAAAGATGTCCCAAGGTGGGCCACTATCTTGGCTGCCCTTACAGATGCACAGCTGCAGTTGGGACCAGAGAGAAGAATGGGAACTCCTGGAAAGGAAGGCTGTGGCATGGATCAGGGCTCGATCTGGTAAGGATTCTACCTTGAGAACCTTTCTCCTTGTAAATCAGGAGACTTACTGTTCCCTCAGGATACTGCCTCATTAACCTGACTACAGTGGGAGATGAAAGAACTGATGGCTTGATTCCTTTGTGTTCCACTTTTTTGGTCTTTCAACCTAGAGAAAGGACTCACAGGTAGTGAGGGAGATAGAGAAGATATGACAATAAGATTGGAAATGACAATGGGAAAGGGTGGTGGAATATCAAGAATCTTGACTGAATAGTCTTGGCTGTCTTTACATTCCTTCTGCCAGGCTACGAGCATCCCTCCTGCTTTAGTCCCATGGATGCCCCCAGGATGAACCTGAGGCTGATCTAACAGCTATTCACTCTTCTGGTTTCAAGAATATTGTACCCCAGAAGTACTTGTGGGGTCAGGAAAAGTGAAAGCAGAATTTAAATGATGAGAAAAGAGAAAGAGCATGACTTTTTGTGGGAATACAGTAGTGCCTTCAGTTAAATATAATAAATGCTTAGTGCATGTTTGCTGTAGCTAGAAATGGTTGGAGAGGGCAGAATGGGAGTAGAAGTAGCTAGGTACTTCTAGTGGATAGGTACTTCTAGTACAGTGGATAGAATGCTGATGCTGGAATCAGGAGGATCTGAATTCCAATCTGAACTCAGACACTTACTATCTGTGTGATCCTCAGCAAGTCTCTTAACTCTCTTTGCTTAAGTTCCTCATCTGTAAAGTGATCTGGAAAAGAAAATGGCAAATCATTCCAGTATTTTTGCCATGAAAACCCTAAGTGGGGTCACAGAGAATCTTATGGTACTGAAATCATACACATAGAACACGAAGAGGAGAAAGAATGAACAAAGGAAGGAGGGATGAAAGGAACTAGGATACAGACTGGTGAAGTGAATTTACTTCTCTGCTTTTCCTGGTATTTGTTGTATTATCCATCTTCTTGTGTTTCCAGACTTTTTCCTAGGTGAATGCATCAAAGCTGCCAATGCTCTCCTGAAATCATCTGTGGATCCTGTGGTCTTTGGCCTTTGAGAACAGAAACCGAAGTGTTTATCTTTGGCTGCTGTTCTTTACCCTCTGTCCTGCTAAAACCTGTTCATGTGCATTCCTTTCTGATTATGCTCATTCCCCACAAGGATTGGTCCATCAGATTCCTCTTGATTCAACTCAAATATTTTTTAAGGGCCCTACTATGTGTTGTGCATATGGGAGGATCTAACACTATGATGACAAAAATGGTAAGACTTCTCACAAGCAGTTTGCATTCTGTTATGGAAAGCAGCAAGTAAACAAATTAGCAAATTTGAAAATATATGCAAAATAAATAAAAATAATTTTATAGGAGGAGGGAAGAAAGGAGAATGAATCAAGAAAGAACTCTTTCAGTTCCACACACTTTTAAACTATATCATTCTTTGTGAGTTACCAGAACATCTGTCACTGCATCAAACCCTGCATCAAAAATCAAAGTTCAGGGCTGGGGAAGGCAGATGTTACTCTAGCTTTTCTCTTTACCCCCTTTACACTCTCAAGGCACATTAAAGAAAGAATGGTTTCCCCTGTTTTATAAATGAGTAAGTAGAGGAAGGGAGGTGCCTAGTTTGAAATGTCTTTTTGTCTATGTGCAGGTAGGGATTTGAGGAGAGAGTGAAAATTTAGATGGAGGAAGGACATGCATGTACCATAACATGTTACTGTATGATAAAATGAGAATTATTTGTATTAGATGACTTCAAAAAATTCTTATAACACTTTATCTTGTACATTACCTAGACAAAGCTGGGAAGCAGGTCAGAACCCAACACAAAGGCAGCTAGAGGTGGAAGACAGGCATTAGGGTTAGCCGAACTCTGTGTGGGCTTTACATCCTCTACTTCTACAAGCACTGATGAGCTCCCAACTTCATCTATGGCAGCTCTTAGAGACGAACCTGTGCTCATGGAGGTAGAATTCTGTGACTATGAGCTGTGGGCCCTTGGCTTTTATGCCCTGTTCTCTGCTCAGCAACAATAGTGATAGAGAGATCTGGGATAGAAACAAGCATCTCCCTCTCTCTGAGATGAAGGAAAAGGCCTTCTCTGCAGGTTGCAATCTTATATCCTCACTTGCTTTGTCATAGGTGTGTAAGCCTTTCAGAAATCCTATTATTTGCTGCAAATAATCTACTCCCCAGGATAAAATGACTTCCTTATTAGTACTATTTGTTTTATCTGGTATTTTCTTCTGCCTAGTCACAGTATTTGGTCCTTACACCCCTAAGCTGCTGTCCTGATTGCCTGCTTTTCCCAGTGGGCAAACTCCATCCCTCCTGCTCTTTTTCTCCATATGCGTCCCACTCTCCCAACCTATAAGTAGGATTCCATCATTCAGACTCTAGCTCCAGTTCCCTTGGGATGGGGATGCCTGTGGCAGGACTTCCCAAGAATGTCTTGATAACCCTGTAATTCATAGCTTTGGTGGAAGAGAAAGCAATGGAATGATCTAAGATCCTTAAAAATCTGCCTTGTTATCTGGTATTGGTAGAACATTCTCAGCATGTTTAGTGGGAGATATACAATCATGCCTTCATCTGTTCTAATCTTTCTCATTTTCTTATCATTTTTTTATGGAGACCAGGAGGTCTTAAGAAATTAGATCTATGACCTTCCTCTAGGCCATAGACCTTGATGCTCAGGGACTGAGGGATTTTATAGATCCTTATGGAGTCCTTGGGAGGTTCCCTCAGAAGTGTGGAGACTTCTAATAACAGGTTAATCTTCAGAATTGTGTATGTTTGTAGAGGGAATTTCTCTTAACTTGCTAAGGTCAATGTTCAAGTCAACCACAACCACTTTTGTCAGCAGCCCTTTTACAGGTCATCAGCTACAGACTGTCTCAGAAGGAGCTTTCCACAGGCCATCAAATGTTAGCAATTGTTCCAGTGATATCTTAGGGGACCAAACTAGCTGTGGTTTAAACCAAAGGCCACTTACAAGAGGCAGTAGAGATTTCTAGTGGTGAGGAGATATTGCAAGTACAAGTCTTTAACACATATTTTTAGAACAGACCCAGTTAATACAGCATAGAAAGATCTTATAAATCAAGTGCAATTAATATAATCAATATGTGTTTAATCACAAGTCATCTTAATAGCTTTAACATAACTAATTCAAACTTCATCCCATTCTGCTTAATTCACAAACAATTGTTCATACCCATTAAATCACAATGAGCTGAGTAAATACTGATTAAATCAAGAGGGATATCAAAATTATCTTTACCCTAATAACTTTCATAAGACTAAGTAATTTAATGTCAGTAGGGAAGGCCATTGTGTTCTGCTCAGGCTTGGGTAGTGACATGTTACTGTCTAGATAGCCCGAATTCAGGGAACGGTGTGATAAAAGAGGTATTTCCTCAGTCCAAAGGTAAAACGATGTTGGGGTAAAGAAAGAATATGTAAATGGTGCATCCTAAGGCCAAGATGTGCTCAGTTCCAAACTGCAGCTTCCACAAATAGACTCATGCATACTGCCAGTTTTGAGAGAAATAAACATGGGTTCAACATAATCCTGTTTGTTTTTCTTTTTTTTCTTTTTTTTTATTTTTTATTTTTTAATGTTTAACAATCACTGCCATACAATTGAGATTTTATCCCCCCCCACTTAACCCCCACTACCCCCCTCCCTCCCCACGACTGCATACAATTCTGTATAGATTCTACATATACTTTCCTATTGAGTATATTTTCACTATAGTCATGCTATGTTGTCAGACTAAAATAAATGAAAGAAATCGTATAACAAATCAGAACATGATACACAAACACATACACATACACAAACATGATCTGCTACATTTTGTGAGTGACTTCCATATTTCTTTCTCTGAGTGTGGAAGGCATTTTGCCTTGAGAAGCACCTTTGGGATTTTTTTTTTTTATAAGAAGTTTTTGCGTTATTACAAAATTCCAAGTCTACCAGAAAAAACTCACACACACTGTGGTCGTTGCTGTGCACAAAGTTCTCCTGATTCTGCTCCTTTCACTCAGCCTCAGGTCATATAAGTCCTTCCAGGCCTCTCTGAAGTCTTCTTGTTCATCATTTCTTATGGCGCAATAGTACTCCATTACATTCATATACCATAATTTATTCAGCCATTCCCCAATTGATGGACATCCCCTTGACTTCCAGTTTTTGGCAACTACATAGAGTGCTGCTATAAATATTTTTGTACATGTGGGACCCTTTCCCATTTTTATGATCTCTTGGGGATACAGTCCTAGTCAAAGGGTATGCACATTTTTGTAGCCCTTTGGGCATAGTTCCAAATTGCTCTCCAGAATGGTTGGATGTGCTTGCAGCTCCACCAACAATGAATTAGTGTTCCAACTCTCCCACATCCTCTCCAGCATTTATCATTTTCTTGTTCTGTCATGTTTGCCAATCTTATAGGTGTGATGTGGTACCTCAGAGTTGTTTTGATTTGCATCTCTCTAATCAATAGTGATTTAGAGCATTTTTTCATATGATTATAGATAGCTTTAATTTCTTCCTCTGAAAATTGCCTGTTCATATCCTTTGACCATTTATCAATTGGGGAATTCCTGTTTGTTTTTCTTACACTGAACTCTGAAGTCTTACAGACCTCACTATGCCCTGAGAAATGGCAGAAGAAAAGCTTGGGGGTACAACCCCTATCAGAGATAGCTTGGCTTTGCCCTGAGAGATACCATAGCATTTTTGGAAAGGTCACCAAAGGGGAAAATATGTCAAAAACATAAAAAAGTGCCAAGAATAAATAGATGAGGATGTGAAGGCATGAGAAGGCTAAGATGGCCACCAGAAGGAATGAGTTCCCTATCAGGGTAAAGAGGTAGATGAAGAAGATGACAAAGAGCTCAGTCTCCAGACCCAACATTCCCAGCAAGGTAAACTCAGCTCTCTGTGGTTCTTCATCTTCACAGGAAAGTCAGTCCTGGAAGAAGACACCAAATCCCAAAGTGTGAGTAAAGACGTCATAGACAGAGGGGGAGTTGGATGAGCAGGACACGTATACATGTGAGGTCAATAATCTGTGGTTTTGGTTAAAGAAAACAGCTTAAACCCATAATTTATGATTCTGTCGAAAGATATCAATAGACTAGGAAAGCAAACCTGTCCTCTTCCATTAAGAAAGACCACCCTCAGCTGTTTCATCAGCGCACATTTATGTGGCATGTTAGAGTTTACAGAACACTTTTCTCATAAGGATATTTAGAGACAAATTGTGTGTATTACTCTCTTTGTTTTAAGGCTCAGAGAGTTGACATCACTTTGCTGAGTTCACTCAGCTGATTAGAGGCAGAGCTGGAACAAAGTCAGGGCCTTTGCTGACAAGTCTAGGGTGCTTTTTCTTTATCCCCTTCCTCCCCATTGAATACAAAGGGAAATATAACTTGGAAAAATTTTGGACAAGTGTCAAAATATGTAAGAGGAAAAAAATGGACAAATGAATACTTACAAGTGATGTGGCGACAATAATTTTCTGTCAACTGTAATAGGGAGACCTATGGTTGGCAGATGGGCAAATCCAAGGCATGCCTCTTAAAGCTCTCTGAACAGAAACAATATGAAACAATAAAAATTCATTTAGTAGCCTCAGCCTCAGGAACTGCTGGACATATAGTTAATCATTCAATTGAGAAGCATTTATCAAACATCTAATATGCTAGGTACTAGATAAAACATTTAGATAAGTCTTCTGAAGGCATTTACAGTTTGGTAGGGAGATAAGACAATAACACAAACATCTATAATACACAACAGTGCCTGAAAGGAGCACTGTACATCTTGGAGATATTTGAGAAGTTTAACAGTTGAAGGATTGGGAATGAATGAGATTGCTAAAGGAATGTTTATAAGGGAGAAGAAAAATGGGCTAAGGACAGAGAAAAGGACTAAAGACCATGTCAATCATTTACCAAAGGTTTAGTTTGATGTCCAAAGAACAAATGAAATTGGTCTCTGCATTATGAGAGCCTTGTTCATGGGCAAATAGAAAGGGGTTCACCTTACCAAAGGTTTGGCCAAGGAACAAACAGAATCAAGCTATACATGGGTTATAATGCACTTATTTATTCTCATTTAGCCAGAGAATCATGCATTATATGGGATCAGAAAATAATTCTGAATTCAGAGGTAAACAAGCTGAAGGAGACCCTTTCTACACTTAGAGCAATTCCAACTTGGGATGCCTGTGTCAACCAAAATTTTAGCCTCATATGTTGTAATGGTAAGGGAATTTGATGATCTTTCCTACTCCATAATAGGCCCATGTGACCTGCTTTGAGCTTTGGCTTAACCCACAGCTTGAATCACATGGAACTGATGGTGGGAGGAGTTTGTTGTATGGGTGGAGCAGGAAGGGCAGTGCAGAAAGAGAGAGTGAGGCAGAGCTGAGAGAGAGCAGGCAGAGCAGAGTAGCTAGCATGAGTAGGAGAGTGAATGATTTTGCCTAAGGGAGCTTGTTTGTGGGGAGGCCTGACAGAGGGAAGAGATGGTTGTGCTCCCTCTATTGATAATCTATATAGATTTCTTTGTCACTA
This sequence comes from Notamacropus eugenii, assembly GCF_028372415.1. Lineage (NCBI taxonomy): Eukaryota > Metazoa > Chordata > Mammalia > Diprotodontia > Macropodidae > Notamacropus > Notamacropus eugenii. Next base: position 272,534,026 of record NC_092876.1, read on the forward strand.
TGATGATTTGGATTTCTGGTATTTGAATAAATGTCTTGGTTTCATCTCTGAGGAAGAGGGTTTATGTTTTGCGAATTTACCCCGGAAACACACTTGAATATCAATAGTGGCTACTGTAGGTATCATATTGGCACTACATATATGTTAACCATAATATGAGAAAAGAATTTCTTAATAGGATAGACTGTAAATACAATAAGATAAGTGTCAATGTGTCAATTGAAATTATAAATTCAGAATGTCTGTGTTTCCTCTATCATTAACATGACATAACGTAAGAAAACATAAAAAAAGTTCCATTATTTAAGAAGTTGTCTACCTCAAGGTACCTTATCCTTGGTAGTTATAAACAGAAGTATGCTCCTGGTCAGCTTCATCTGGCCTTATAGTTACTGACACAGGAAGGGGCAAATTAGGTTAATCCAGAGAGCAAAGCCAAGCATGTCCAGTTATTCCAGAGCAAGTAAAGCATTATGGTAGGTTAATTTGACCTCAGAGTAGGCCGACAATGTCTTTCTCCTGACCGGTCAATCCAGGTTTTAGACCATCCATTTAGGTGATGGGGGCATCAAAATAGTTCACAACTTCATTATTAGCTCTGTAGGTAAAGAAGAATGACCTCAAGTGTCACAGGAATGAAAAATCCATTTGAGTCCAATCATGGACAGTTCATATGAAGATTGAAGGGATCCATAGTTAACGAGGACTTGAATAGTGGGGGTTATTATGGGTGAGAGAAGGAATAAGTACTTATTATCTATCTACTCTGTGCCTGATAATTGGCACTTTGTATGAGATCAAAGTTCGGGGTACACTGAGAAAGTCTAAGACAGGTGGGAACAAACTATGCTGAATGTTGGACAGCAACACTGGATGTAGGTCAGCAAAGTCAGTCTTTGAGAGTGATATCCTCACCTGAAAGTTATTCAAGCAAGAAATTTAAAGAAGCAGGGATATTTCAGGAGATAAAATCATCAAAGATGTTGATTCAACAGGAATTAAATGATCCGGAAGGTACAAGTCTTAGGCACTTATTAGAAAAAGCAGACTTAGAAGAGGGACTTACAGCTGGGGTCTGAGATCACACAGAAATAGGTATAGACTTGTTACCTCGTCATAGGAAGATTTTTTAAAATGGTTTTGAGTTTTGAGACTCCATAGAGAGCAATACAAAAGACTAAATTCTCAACTCTTGAAATGCAGCAGCAGCAGCAGCAGCTTTAATAAAGGCAGACTTTGTAGATATGCTTTAAATAGAACTTCCTCATCTAAGGGTCTTTCTTACCTAAGCAGAGTCAACTTGTTAGATAAAAGATTCTCTGTAGCCTAGGAGGGTTTAAGTATAGTCTTTTTTCCTCTGCCTCTATATTCCTTCTCATGGTGATCTCATCAGCTGCCATCCATTTAATTGCTATCTCTGTGGTGATGATACTCAAATCCAGCTAGCCTTTCTTCAGACTTCTTTGCTTACCTCCACTCTCACATCTCCAATTTGCCTTCCAGACATCTTGAACTATATGTTTCATACGCATCTTAAATACATGAGTAAATCCAAACTCATCATCCTTCCTCTCCCCTGTCCCTTACCTTCCCTATTACTATAGAGGCCAACACAAACCCCCTATCCTCTCAGGTTCCAATCCTGTGAGTCTTCCTTCAAATCCTCATTCTCTTTCACTCTCCACATAGAAGCTGTGGCCAAGGCTTATCAATTTTACCTTTGCAACATCTCAAAAATATGCCTTCTATTCTCTGATACTGTGACCACTCTGATGGAGGTCCTCATCACCTTATACCTAGACTACTGTAATAGCCTGGTAGTGAGTGTGCCTACCGGAATTCTCTCCCCATTCTGCTCCTTCCTGCATTCAGTCACTACAGGGATTTTCTTAAAGCTCAGGTTGGACCATGTCACATTCCTTACTCAATAAATTCCAGTATAAATGATGAGGTTAATGGTGAGGGGAACCCCAAAATACCGACATTCCGTGTCGTGCTCGAATGAATTCGACTCAAGCCTTCTTAAAGCCAAAGAAAACAAAGTTTATTAAGGATTCGCCTAATTGGGTTGCCTCTTAAGGAGCCTAAGCATTTGTAACTCTTGTATTCACAAGCAGGCCAGACACAATCCCAGCTAGACAGTCTGAGCTGGATTGCATCTGAGCGCCTTCATGGAGGCAAGGTGGGACTTAAATACAGAGAAGAGTATAGGAGGGATCTGGGGGGTTGGTCTGGTAGTCCAGGGTGATGGGAGGGGGGGTTTAGGAAGGGTCTTGAGGAGAAGTCCAAGGAGGGTCAAACACTGGAAACAGCTGGAGGCTATCAGGAGATATCAGACAATGGAGGGTTTGGATGGGAAGCAGGTGGGGCAATCCAGAGATCTTGATAGGGGCAGTATGGGAATGGGGTTTTGATGGGATCAAGGGTGGGGAGTGCAACAGAGACCTGAAATGATAATGAAAAGCCCATGGGCTTCCTGACACTGCGGAACAAATGGGAAGATTAGATTTGAGTAAGAAAGGCTAGATTCTGTGAGGAGATTCAAGGGGAGCTCAAGGAGGCTCCCAGAGTCTGAACCTCATCATAAATAAATAAAATAATAAATAAATAAGGTCCCAGTTGGACCACAACCAAGATAGTGGCCCACCTTGAGACATCTTTAGACAACATACAGAACTGAAGGCCCTAGGGACCCCAGATGGGAGCAGAAAAATTTTGGGGTGGTTCCTGCCCCATACGAGACCGTAGAAAGGACTGATCCCCGATAGATTATCTACTTCCTATTCCAGTTCCTTGCACTTATTGCTCTCTAAGAAAACTCAAGATGCCCATTCCTGTGCCAGCAACTACAAGGACAGACGAAGCTGACCAGGAGTATTCTTCTATTTATCACTGCTGAGGACAAGGCTCCTTGAACAGCACACTGTCTTGCATAATGGCATTTTTCTTACCTTGGTATTTTAAGGACACATGTTATGTTATTTTATGTTATATTATGTCATGTTAATGATAGAAGAAATACAGGCATCTTGGAAATACAATTTCAACTGACACTTTGATACTTCTCTTGTGTCATGTATTTCCAAACTATCCTATTAAGAAACTTCCTTTCTTGTATTATAGTTCACACATATGGAGACTGAGTTTGGCTGACACAGGTATCCTGAGTCAGGAAGGAAGGGGGAATTGCTCTGACAATATAAGGTACCCTTTGTCTATTCTCCTTGTGCTCATATTCACAATGAACTGCCATGCATATCTCTCCATGCACGATCTGCCTGCTTTCAGAGACATAAACGTGCATGTGCATTGGAATTTTGTTTGTCCTTCTTAGAGCAAACTCCATAATGCTTGATGGTATACATATACATATATATGGGTATGTATATGTATATGTATATATATATGTGTTTATGTATATGTGTATGTATGCATATGTGTGTATATATATATAATATACCTATATATAAATAAGAGAGGTACCTAGTACCTCTCTTACTTTTCCACATTTTCTTTTTACATCTCATAGCCTCTAGCATCAAATACAAAATGCTATATTCGGCATTCAAACTCTTCATAAACCAGCATCTTCCTACCTTTCTAGTCTTCTCACACTTTATCCTGAACATGGATTCTTCTATTCAGTGGTATTGTTCTCCTAGCTATTAAAGGAACAAGAAGCGCTCATCTCTCACCCCTGGGCATTTTCTCTGGCTGTCCTCCATGTCTGAAATGCTCTCCCTCCTCTGTTCCACCTATGGACCTCCCTAGCATTCTTCAAGTCTCAATTACAATCCTTCTTTTTACTGGAAGACTTCCTCATCTTCACTTTATTCCAGTATTTTCCTTCTGTTAATTATTTCCCATTCATCCTACATACAGCTTGCTACATATATCTATATATGTAAATATTTGCATGTTATCTCCCCCATTAGAGTGTTAAAATCCTTGAGGGCAGATAGTCTCTTTTTGCCTCTTTTTGTATGTCTAGCACATAGCTCAGTGCCTGACACACAGTAGTCACTTAATAAAAGTTTATTAATTACTTTTTGTAATGAACAATTATTGTTGACAGAGATTTTTTAAAAAATTAAACAAAAGGCATCATACCTGACAGAAAGGTGCTTATCATCCAATGGGGGACACAGAATATATGCATAGAAAACCACCATACAAAACAGAGTGAGATAAAGGTATGAGATAGCAGCAAGAACTCTGTGTCTGGAGCCAGAGGATCTTGGTTCAAATCCTATTCCTAATCTATGGGATAAAAGACCCTTACTCAAAATTTTAAATAAACGAAGAGGCTTCTTGATAAGAACAGAAAATGATTTATTACAATTCTTGCGAGAAAGGGGCGTCCCTCTACCAGGATGGGGCAATCTGATGGAAGGAGGCAACTTACAGAAATTGAAGCACAATTTTATACCCTAACACAGAGAATTCCACTTCCCCACTATCCCACCTCTCCATTGGCTGGGAGGCAGGCTTACAATCTAAGCATGAAAAACTACACAAAGTCTGGGAAATCTTACCCTATCCCAACACAATTACCTCATTTAATACCTAACTTAACTGCTGATGTGGCTTTAGCAAGGAGGGGAGGGAGAGCAGGGGGAGCTGGGAGTGTTGACGTGGCAACAGTATAACAGACAAAGGGGAGATTTGAGCAACTTCCAAGTTTCGACTACAATCCACAGCACTTTCACAAAGAAAGCTGGGAGCTGGTGGAGGGGGGCCAACTGACTTCTCACAAGCCTTGACTTCCTGAAACTCAGGTATTGAAGGAGAGAGGCCTTATAGAAAAGAAATTTTATTTAGAAACTATATTCTCCATATTTTTATTTTGAAAAGTCTTCACAATGTACTTATCTCACTCACTAATACTTACTAATATTTTACCTTGGGCAACTCTTTGAACCTTCTGGGTCTCAATTTTCCCATGTGTAAAATGAAAGTGCCTTAACAAAAGAACTGAGATCACTTACAACTCTGGATTTGTAATCCTTTTAAAGAAAGAAAGTTTTATAGGAACTCCTACAAAGTAACTTCTAGTACCAGGAAGCAAAGAAGGCTTCTGGGAGGAGATGGTTTCTGATCTGAGACTTGAAGGATGCATAGAATTTCCCTAGAGGTAAGAAAGTACTTTGAGGTGGAAAAAATTGTGAAAACAAGTCCTGGGAGTTTCTTCATTTGGATGATGAAAGGTATAAGATCTCTCTTAGCATTATCTTCTTGACTATGTTTAGGGAATGGGGAGTCATTACTTTTGGTTGGAATGTAGGCTTTGTGAAGGGAAATGGTAGATAAGGTTAGATAAAGAGCAGGGCGAGGCTACAAAAGGGCCTTTAGGCTAAACTGTGTTTTTGCAACATTCAGAGAAAGCAAAATATTTTGAAACTCATTTGATCAGAACTATATTTCAGGAAGGGCAACTAGGTGGGTGAGTGGATTGAGCACTGGGTTTAGAATTAGGAAGATGGATCTTCTAGAGCTTAAATCCAGCCTCAGACACTTAATAGCTGTGTGACCCTGGGGGAGTCTCTAAATTCCATTTGCCTTAGTTTCTCATCTGTAAAATGAGCTGAAGAAGCAAATGACCAACCACTCCATTACTTCCAATAAAACCCCAAATAGGGTTGAGAAGAGTCAGACTGGACTAAACAACAACCAGGACAACAAACTACTTCAGAACGATTAATCTGTGTAGAATGGGGTAGGGTTGTGTGGGAGGAACTGGAGGCTGGGAAATTTTTAAGGAGATCATTTCTTGTAAGAAGAAAAGGTGTTTGCAGTGGAAATGGGAAAATAAGGACTGATTTGAGAAAGCAAATAGACTTGTAGTCTATTCAAACTTTAAGAAGTTTGGCCAGCAGGATGAAGATATTGAAAGCCTTGGATTCAAGAGGATGAGCTACCAGCAGCTCACAGTCCCTACTATGTTCCTCTCTTGTCTTTGGTATTTCAGTAATGACCTTGGGGTGATCTCCAAGGTATACTCTTCTCCTAGGTCATCAATTTCTTCTTCCCTATGAGTCTAAGAAGTGAGGACCAAAAAGATAAAGGAAAGTCCATGGCACTTACTTGGCCAAAAAGGATGATTCATCAGGCTGAAAAATAATATTTCTCTTCAAGGGTGGATGTATTCCTTCAACTCAGTCTTCAAACTCACTTAGGTTCCATGGGACAAGGCCTGAGCCTTAGCCAGGGACTCCAAGTATTCCTTTTTTCTCATCATCATTCAGAGATAGAGTGACAATAATGTTGAGGTTTGTTCCCTCATCTACAGCAGTAAATTCCTACCAAGCAGGAGGAGCTGCAATGTCTTCCATACTGCTGAAGGCTTAAATGGTCTTTGTCTCCCTCTGGGCTCCTAATCTAATAGGGGCAACAACATGCAAAAACAACATATAAAAAGCAAGCTGTATGCAGTCTGGCCTCAAAGCCGTTTTGTAATCTAGCCCTGCTCTCTTTATCTAACCTTATAACCCCAGATGTAGGGAGCCCATTGAGTTGAAGGATTAATTAGATTTCAATTATGCAGTGCACTTAGAAATGAGAAAACAATAGTACAGTAAATAGCAATCAAGACAAACATCTATGGAAAGGAGGGGTCCTAAGGGTCCTGATCCTGATCCTAAATGTGAAATTGTTGCTACACGTTAACCCTGTGATCCAGCACCTGGCCTAACGTCTGGCACATAGTTAAGAAGAAATATGGGACCTGGACTCCAAAGAAGCAACCCAGCTCCTGAACCTTCCCACACATCCTCCCCTCTATACTCAATAATCCTTTCAAATGTCCTTTCCTTGTGGCCCTGACTCAGCCCAAGATTCAATTCTCTGTTACCTCTGACCCAGCCCAGCCTTCAAGTTTCTTTTTTGCTCTCAGACTCAGCCCAGCTTTCAATTCTCTGTTAACTCTGACCCAGCCCAGCCTTCTATTCTGTTACCGTAAAGGCCTGCTGGCAAGTATACATGTTGCATTTGAACAATGTGGCCCACCTATCTGAGTGGCACTCTCTAAAGCATAGTTTGAATACTTGGCAGTTCAGTTCAAGTAAGGACCTCATGTCTGGTACTTTATCCTGCCAGGAAATCTTCAGAATCTTCCTAAGACAGTTCAAATGGAAGCCATTCAGTTTCCTGGCATGGTGCTGGTAGACTGTCCATGTTTCATAAGGCATAGAAAAATGAGGTCAACACCACAGCTCTGTAGACCTTCAGTTTGGGAGTCAATACCTCTTCTCTCCTATACTTTTCTTCAGAGCCTCTGAAACACTGACCTAGGTCTGGCAATGTGTGTGTCAACCTCATTATCAATGTGTATCTCCCTGGAAAGTACACTACAAAGGTAAGTGAACAGACCCACAGCATTCAGAACTTCTCCATTTGTTGTAACCGATGGTTCCATGTAAGGATGGTGTGGTGGTGACTGATGGAGCACTTGTGTTTTCTTGGTGTTAGTTGTTAAGTCAAAATTAGCACAAGCAGCAGAGAATTGATCCATACTGTGTTGCATTTCAGCTTCAGTGGCTGCATTGAGGGCACAATCATCTGCAAACAGAAAATCATGTACCAGCACTCCCCCTTGGGTGTTGGCTTGTAGGCTTTTCAAATCGAAGAACTTACTATCTGTGTGGTAGTTGACCTTGATGCCTTATTCATCCTCATTGAAAGCATTTGACGACATAGCTGAAAACACTGTTCTTTGTTTAAGGTGAACATATTTCTCACAATTGGGGGCTCCTTTCTCACAAGGACAAGTAGTGCCCTTTGATGTGGGGTTTGCCAAGGCATCCTGTAGAAGGTGGGATTTTAGTTTGGACTTAATGTTTGAAAAATATATTAATTCATAAAAAATAGTGATTAGTAAGCTCACTTAATTTATCAAATTACATAATTTTATGGAAATAACTAATTTCAGAACAAAAAGTGAGAAAGTGTCATTGTTTCACTTCACACACAGAGTCTAACATCTGGCTTAACAGAAGACATCTGGATTCTCATATTAGCTTCTTCATTCAATCAATGATCATTTTTTGGTTGAAGTTTATGAAGAAAACCTGGCTTCACATAGTTTGGACAAGGGAATATTTTAATAGGCAAATAGCGTCATAGTATCATGAAATAGCAACCCTGGGGACCCTCTGCAAAGAATTTAGAGAACCCCAGGGGTACGCGGACCAAACTTTGAGAATCCCTGACTGAAGAGCTTTTGGTGAAGCCTTAAGAGCCATATGGTGAACGTTTGAATGTGGAATCATGAACTTGCAGACAATCCCTTGAATTCCTAGGACTTAGTTTGTAGTCAGTGCCTAGGGGAAGGCGGGGCTTTCTCGGAAACCTAAACAGATGCTTCTTTCACTTTTCGGGGAAACCAGCAAGTTGCCAGTACTGAGCAGGTAGGTATGGGCGCGCCCTCCCCAGAAGCTTGGGTCTTACCCCCTTTTCTGCCAGGTTATAGTACCTTAGCTAATGGTGTGCGGTTTCCCTCCAGCCCTCCCAGCCCCATCCCCTCCCTCTTTCACCCTCATAGCACCCCCAGCCTCATCCCCAGCCGCACCCGAACCCTCCCAGCAAGGGCGGCTGTTCTGGGTCAGACTCTGGGGCTCAGATGTCTCTGTCCCTCCAGGCGGTCCGGGCACGGGGCAGCTTATTTCCTTGTCTTCCTGATGGCTCGCTGCCTTCCGTATCCCATGCCCTCCACGCCTATGCAGCGGTGGGACATCCCCTCCTGCTCAGAGTTTCTTGCCACTTTGAAGTCCGGTCTTCCTGGGGGCTGCCCTGCGGGACACATGTAAATAGTATGTGGCGGGTCCTGCTCCTGAATGCGAGGTCCCCTCTTCACTGGGTTTCCTCCTGCCTCCATGGCTGTGGGTCTCCCATAAAGAAGTGGCGTCTGCCCTACTGGGCACCGGCAGATCCAGGCCCTCAGGGATTTCTTATGTCAAGTAGGGAGGGTGTGGCACCAAGAGAAAAGAAGAAAGTCTCTAAATCTGGGCTTCGGTTTGGGAACTTCACTAGTCGGATGTTGACTATCTTTGAAAACCCACTTTCTCCCCCTAGTCCCCTATTAAATGCCCTGCTTTCCACCTAAACTTGGGAGGAAGGCTTGTGCATTGGAAAGGACTCCGGACTTGGAACCAAGATTCAGAAGACCTAACTTTGAATTCTGTTTCTGAACCTTGGACAAATCACTTCCCATGTCTGTACCTCAGTTTCCTCTTTTAAATGAGAAGGGAGTACTTCTCATGGAAACTTCTCTCTCTGACATTCTGCCATTACGAGAATTTAAACCTTGTTGCCCAGACCTCCTGTGGTTCACTCATTTTGTACAATCTTTTTCCCCTCATTGCCTTCCTACTCTTTGCTTAGAACTGTTGCAGGGACAGAGTTTTTGTTCCAGTCAGATCTGTTAACACTGCAGTTTGTATTATCAAGAACTTCCCTCAGGGCAGCAGCCTGTTCTGACTGCTTTTTGCAGGCCCCACCCAACTTTAGCTGGGATTTTGCCTGATTGTTCTTGATCACATTCTTGCAGAAACTTGGGGCTAGTTGTTTAGAGTTGACTTGGAAGGCTCATGTGTAGTAAATGTGGACTTCACACTGAGTTCTCAGGGTGAACCTATGTTCACTACTTTAAGGTGATAATTAGCAAACATTTATTAAACGCTTATTATGTGCCAAGACATCTAGGTGGCACAGTGGATAGAATGTGAAGCCTGGAGTCAGGAAGACTCCTTAGTGAGTTCAAACTCATTCTCAGACACTTACTAGCTGTGTGATCCTGGGCAACTCACTTAACCCTGTCTGCCTTTCAGTTTCTCCTCTGTAAAAGGAGTTGGAAAAGGAAATGTCAAAACACTTCAGTATCTTTCTTAAGAAAACCCCAAATGGAGTCAGGAACAATCAGATAGGAATGAATCTGAAGACCAACACAAAAAAACCATGCTAGGCCTATGCAAATGCTGAGGTTACAAGGAAAAGCAAAAACAGCTTCTGCTCCCTAAGAGCTCATAGTCTGTGGGAAAAGAAAACATGACAATAACTAGAAGCTATTTTTCAAAATATTATTAAATCCTAAGGAAAAAGCATATTAAATATTAAAATATTTTAAAAATAGAAGTTAGGGCTGTGCATGAAGAACCAAAGAATTGTGCCACAGGTTTTCAGAAGGGTAGGAACCCTTTCCATCAATTTTCACTTTCTTGGTTTCCTAGGAAAGTTCAGCCAAGGTTAGCAGTGACTTCTTGGGACTGTTTTGACCTTATTGTGTTCACTGAATGTTCAGAGTTGTTTCTTAGCTATCTTTTTAGAATTTTTTTTTAAGTAAGCAAGGGCAACATTATTTCTTTCCATAAGATATTAGGATGCCAGTGGGAAGTCTTCCCTGTGGAGTGATACAGGTCAGGGATTGACCTGGCTCGTCGCAGAGAAGCTGGGAGACTTCACTAAACATGACAACCCTCATTATACCCAATGGGATTGCTTATTTAGAATTGTCAAGTCCTGAGATAAATCAAAGCTCTGAGTTGAGGAATAAAGCATTTTTCATTGAGAAACCAGGTTAAATTCCAAGGTAGGAAACGAGCCACTCTGGGAAGTGACCCAGCAACCAACTCACTGGGAAAGGTTCTGTCAGCAGGGTGAAGCCCACCCCTCAGAATACAGAGGAGACCAAGCTGGGTTGAAAGCAGAAACTTTTTCTTAGGAGGAAAATCAGATAGTAGGGCAATGGTTCCTGGTACAAAGGAGCTGATAGCCTAGAAGAGGCAGATTTATGCTTGAAAAGCACAAAAAAGAGGTTCATGGAAGGGCTGAGATAAAGAATAGTTTACCCCAAAAAGGTAGACATAGAAGCAGGATGCTTTGAAGGAAAAGTTGACCACAAGGCTGGTTTGGGCCAGTTTTGGGGGAGGGATTTTAGCTCAGCAAGGTTAGCCAGTGAACACCAGTAAAGGAGTCTGGGAGGGAGCAAGGCTTTGACTCACTGCAGGCTCCTGATTAGCTTCTTTCAGCAAACAGGCTATTATCTGTGTCCAGTACATCTGCCTAGTGAGGTAACTCATAGAAAACAGATATTAATCTCAGGGGCACTTCCACATTTCTAATCCTTTGAGATGAGGGGGAAGAAGGTAGTATGAGGTTGGAAGGCCTTGTTAAGAGTCTCCAGTGGCCCTTGGCAAGGAAACCCTTTTCATTCTGGCTGTTTTACCCTTCATGCCATGAATCCCACTGGCAGGGTCAAGGATATTAGAAGCTGAACTCTAGTTTAGGCTAAGTTTCTATCCCAGATAAAATCTCTGGGTGGGGAGTTGGGGTGCAGTTTAGCCCAACCTAAACATGAGTAAATATCTTAAGAGCAGGAATGTAAAACCATTCTTGAAATTCTGACATTACTAGGATCATTAAGGGAGTGGCAGGTTACATTTGATATTAATAATTTTCTGTCATTATATTAACAAGTTTCTGTCAGAAGTTACTCTGATGAGAAAATCGAAGCTGGAGGTAGAAAGCAAAGTGGACAGAAGAGTTGGATAAAGACCCAGTGATAGTAGAAAAAGGTATGGTAAATACTGTCATCAAAGTATATTACAGAACACTGAAAGAGGACATCAGTGAGTACACTGAGACACATCACAAATGAGACTCAGATATTTCAGTTCTCTAAACATCTACTAGAACCCTTTCCTTCTCCTTTGCCTTCCCCAACCAGAACAGCTAGTACCTTTTTTGACTTTCTTTAAAGATAATTTAATCTGTCAAAAAATAGAAAGACAAACATGGGAAGTCCATTTTGAACCTGCTGCTCACCAAGAAGGAACAAAAGATTGTGGGGAGAGGGTATAGAAACTTCAATGGGGAAATAATCACTCTAACTTAGAATTTGTGATAGAGAAGTGGAGAGCCAGGCAGTTTGACCCAGAGTCTAGATTTTGAAAGGAGAGTCCAAGGGGTGCAGAGACAGAAAAAGTTGAATTTCATAGCCCAGATTTCTACAGGTTTTCCAACGCAGTAGCAAACCTCTTAAATCTATTGAAGATTCCTTTTAGATTGTGAGGTCCCTAAAAGGAGGAACCATCTTTTTAAACTTGCATCACAATGATTTGTGCATAGTAAATGCTTAATAAATGCTTTGTCATATATTCAACCAACCATTGTTGATGACCTCCCAAGACTGTTCTCAAAAATCAAATTATTTAATGAATCCTGTCAGGAAGATAAAGGGAAATAGCCTAAAGAAAATCCCCAATGACCACTTGGAGAAATTTACAAACAGCTTAGAATTTTTAAAAAATATTTGTAAAGGAGGTGAAAGCAAGATCAGGTAATGAAGAATGAATGCAAAAGCATGCCTTTGTCATGTCAGAAAAACATAGTAGAGTGCTGAAACATGGATTGAGCTAAGACTGCTAAGGAAATCTAGGGATGACCAAAAAAGAAGAAGAATCTGTCTTCCTTTAGGATTTGGGTCACAGCTTGGTAAGACTCAGAGGGGGAGTTCATCAATAACACACTCTCCTTGGAAACAACTACAGCCCCTGCAACAGAAACAAGCCCTTTTGTTGACTATATAGTTCCTCCCTGAATAAAAGTAGGGACTGGCCACTTTGGGCATCAGTCCTCCTCTGTCCCCTTACTTTACCTGTTCTGAGACTGAAGCCACCACTTCTCCTCTAGCCTTTCTGCATCTCCTACGTGTTCAGCTATTGCAATTCTATCAGTGGGTAAGGTTCACTGCACCTAAGTGAGTGAGTCAGTGAGTGAGCCTAGGGGAACTTCACTCTTAGCCTCACAGATTGAATGGAGACATGTCTGTTCTGTCTGACCTCTTCTTTCCCTGTTTCCTGCCACCTTTGCCTACCTTCCAACTGGTGGATTGTTTCTTGCAGAGAATTCTGATTCAATAAAAAGCTGAGTCAAGAATGGTGTTGGAACAACATCTATGGATTACTTAAGAGTTCACTTTTCTTTGTTCTTATTTTAAATAGAGTTTCACCATGGAATACCCTTGTGGTCTTCTCACCCACTCCAAGCAGCCAGGTAAGTCTACCATGAGTACCAGCAAGGAAAAGAAAAAGGAGAGAGAACTCTATAGCCCTTCTGTGGAGTCTTTGGTGCTGAGAATTGAGGGCTGATGTGCATTTCCTTCCTCCAGTGCCCCTTAAGAGCATCTCAGTGGCTGTGTCTATCCGTGAGTTTGTGGCAGATGTGTCTGCAACCCTGGACTACAAGAATGAGGAAGCAGATCCTGTGGAAGCATTCTTTGTGTTCCCCATGGATGAAGACTCTGCTGTTTATAGCTTCCAGGCTCTGGTGGATGGGAAGAGTATAGTGGCAGAAATACAAGAGAAGCAGCAGGTAGTAGGGATGGCACCCCAGGTCTCTTCCATTGCATTCTTTGTGTTCAGTCAGTATGTTTTATTGTAGTCTCAGCTGGAAACACTGAATTGCTTTTGTCGTCACTTGAGCAGCTGTTTTGCTCATAGTATTCTCTTCTGATAAATGAGGGGATTGACCTAGATGGTCCTCCAGGGGCTTTCTGATCCTAAATCTCTGTTTCTTAACTGATACCATTTGGAGAGAAGTCAGCCTGAGTGGCTGTTGCTTCTTCCCACCTTGCTATCTTTTTCTTTCAGACTGCCTCCCCTAAGCCCTTTACTTATCTCCTCCCTCTGCCTCTCTCCCCCAAGACTTCTTTTCCTCTTCTCCTTGTTCCTAAGACAACCTCATTCCTGCTGTTCTTCTTGCCCCTCAGGCCCAGGAGAATTATGAAAATGCCATCTCCCAAGGCCAACAAGCCTTCCTTCTGGAGCAGGATAGCAGCTCTGGTGACATCTTCAGCTGCAGTGTAGGAAATTTGCCCCCTGGCCAGAAGGCTTCTGTCACTCTGAGCTATGTTCAGGAACTGTCCCTGGAGGCAGATGGGGCTGTTCGCTTTGTCTTGCCAGCCGTCTTGAATCCCCGGTATCTCCTGCAAGGTGAGGAGTCTGACTTCCTCCAGTAACAAGGGGATGGCAGATTGTGGATGGACAAACAATGAGGACATCTGATTCTGCCTAGATCCTATGGCCTAGGTGAGAAAAGGAAATTTAAGTCCTCCTGGGATCCTCACTGTGTGGCTCATTTCAGAGTCAGCTGAGGCAAACAACATCACCTCTCAAATTCCTCGGGTTCCTGGCAAGGAGCTGCCCTACACATTTAGTGTCAGTGCCAATGTCTGCTCTTCAAATGGCATTGAGAAGGTGGAGTCCAACTGTGCTCTGAGTCCCCTGCAGTATTTGGAAGATGACAAAACTGTTGCCCAGGTAACTAATAGGGTAGGGAGCACTTTTTCCTTGGCACTCCTGCCCACTTCCGTACCTCAAAGCCCCCTTTTTGTTTCCAGTTACTATCCAATGTCCTGAACTCACATTTAGCATGGTGATATTGTACCCTCTCCACCTCCTTCTAGACCTAGACTTTTCTCCTTTCATAACAACTGCATCCCAGAGTATCACTGACCATCGGGGAGTTAACTGTCCAGCCCCTTGTTCTCATCTGGGAATGCAGAAGAAGCTCCTGGAATTTTCCTTGTTTTCTTAGCATTGCTGTGCTCTACCCCATCCTCATTCAGGTTGCTTTGGCTGAAGGACATCAGTTTGATCGAGATGTTGAGATTCTGGTTTACTACAGGGAGGTGAACACACCCAGTGTCTCTGTGGAGATGGCCCAGGCTGATGCCAAACCAGGTGAGCCAATCTTAGGAGCTTGTTCATCATGCTGAGGATCTACCTCCCAGGCATGGTGACGCTTGGCAGAGAGGTGCTGATATAGTTGTGGGTTGGTTGTACCAATGATACTCAGTGGTGGTCTCAGGAATCCAAAGAGGGTGATTCATTAACTTACTACAAGAGAACAAGGAAGGATTTAATTATTATTCCAAATGTAAAAATTCTAAGGCTTAAAGAAAGAACAAAGGTATTGTTTTGACTGTGGAATATTATACTATGATACTTTGACCTAATTTAAAATCATAATGTAGTATATAGTCACAGTCTCAGAATCCCAGAATTGGAAGAGATAGCAAAGGTCCTACTGCCTAATGCACGTTCTTTCTATAGAAGCTGTTGTCTAGCTGTGGCTTTCCTGCCATGTGCTTGCACAGTCCTTTTTGTTGGAAGGACCTTATATTTTATCCATCTTCAATTAAAGGTGACTAGATTAGGTACATGGTTCCAACTGGATGAGATTTTTTGAATTCTCTGTTGTGATGTGTGACCAATCCCATTGTTTAGTATATAATGTCAAGAGATTTAGAGACAGTCCCTGCGTGTGATGGCTCCTTGTCCTATGCAGTTTTTCATGGGCAATTTTGTAAATTGTCTTAAGTCCTTTTGCAACTAGGACAAAAATACAAAACCAAAACAAGAACTCAGGGTGGTAAAAATTGAACCTTTAACCTCACTTAGCTTCTTTCCCACATTATTTTGTTTCCTAGTGGCCTGTGGTATATATTTTGGTTTTTTAAATTTTCTTTAATATTTTTTTAACCTCTGGGTAGGTTCCCTGATGGGAGATCCAGCTGTTATGGTGAGTTTCTACCCTAGCATCCCTGAGACTCAAGGAGACAGCACTAGTGAATTTATCTTCGTCATGGACTGCTCAGGGAGCATGTCATCCCCAATGAATAGCAGAGAAGATGCCCAGTTGCGCATAGACAGTGCCAAGGTACCAGCTTTTCTTCCCTTTTATATCCCTATTGCCTAAACGTTTTTCCAGGAGTGAAAATGGAACTTATAGGATTTAATTAATCTTGTAAGTTACTGACTATTTGCTTGTGTTGGGCTGAATTAGAATGTGAACACTTTAAGGGTAACTCATTGGGACTGGAATCATGGAAGGGTGAAAACCAAGTATTTCAAGGATGGAAAAGAGCAGACTTCCTTTTTCTTTTAACATCTTCTC
The DNA here is from genome assembly GCF_028372415.1 of Notamacropus eugenii. Classification (NCBI taxonomy): domain Eukaryota; kingdom Metazoa; phylum Chordata; class Mammalia; order Diprotodontia; family Macropodidae; genus Notamacropus; species Notamacropus eugenii. Next base: position 272,549,977 of record NC_092876.1, read on the forward strand.
TACCTTTCCTCTTACGCAGGACACTTTGGTCTTACTGTTGAAGAGTTTGCCCCTTGGCTGTTTTTTCAATATCTATGGATTTGGATCATCCTTTGAGTCATTCTTTCCGTGAGTCTCTGGCTAGAGTCACAGAGCTGGAGAGGAGGATGGAGGGTAAAAGAAGAAGTTTAAAGGAAGATATTAAAAATACCATAGCTAGAGAATTTGTAGAACAAGACCTCCCTTTGGAACTGGGGCTTATGACAGGGGGAGGAGGCTTAAGTTCCTGACACTGCTGGAAAATGTCCCTCAAGGAACTCTCGTGTATGTGTCTCAGAGACAGTGTGGAGTACACGCAGCAGTCCATGGAGGAAGCTGTGCAGAGAGTAAAGGCTTTGCAAGGTAACCTGGGAGGAACTGAAATCTTAGAGCCACTGAAGAACATTTATAGCAAATCCTGCAGGCCAGGCTATCCTCGTCAGGTGAGCAACTGGGACTGGGACAAAGGGAGACACTAGTCTTGATGAGTTGATGGGTCCTTAGCATTCATCCTATCTGAAGGCAGCAGTGATCAGGTTTGTTTGGAGGCAGCTGGGGTCAAGTGACTTGCCCAGAGTCACCCAGGTAGTAACTGTCTGAGGCTGCATTAAGGCTTAGGTCCTCCTGACTCCAGGGCTGATGCTCTAACCCTTGGGCCACCTAACTACTCCATATTACATCGCTAGTAAGGACAGACTCAGGAAGTCTAATAATCTCTCCTCCCATAAGAAGAGTCTCATCCCTTGCACTAGGAATGAGACTTCCTGGGTATATAATAACAACTGAAAATTCAAATAGCAGTTTGTGATGCAAATGACACAGAAGAAATTACATCAATGATAAAGATCCAATTTATGTTGTTTGATTATTACAACAACATTGTGAGGTTGTTTGTACGGATATTATTGTCTCCACTTTACAGCTGGGCCAACTAAAGTTTTGGGTTGAGTGACTTGCTCATGGCCACAGGACTATTTAAGTGATAGAGATGGCCTCCAAGCCCAGTCTTTACTGCTGGACAGTGAGTCCATCATTCTTTCTATTACACCCTTTACCTCCCCAAATCTCTGCAGGGTTCCAGTAAAAGGTCCCACTCACAGAAGACCCAGACTATGCTTTTGGAGGCTCTGAAACCTCTCAGGTGCCCTGAATGAATGTGTCACAGATAAGATATTTTTAAAGTGCTTAGCACAGTGTCTGGCAGATAGTAGGTTCTTCATAAATGCTTATTACTTTCTTCTTGCCACAAGCCTATATCCCAGTTCTAATCACATCTACATTTCTGCTGAGAAGTGGCCATCCAGCATCCCCTTATAGACCCACAATAATGTGAAACTGAATAGTGAAGTAGCCTGCCCTATGTTGGGACAGCTGCTGTAGTTTGGGTAAGGAGAGCCCTGGGCTGAGGCACCTGATGTGACTTTGACAGGATCTGTGCCTGCTTGTCTCCCTCTGCAGCTCTTCCTCTTCACAGATGGAGAGGTGTGTGATACATGGGAGGTCATTGCTGAAGTTCAACGTCACAGTCAGAATCATAGGTATGGTTTTCAGGATTTAGCCTGTGACACATAACTTGTTCCCTGTGGCTCTGGGCCTCAGTTTGTTCATCTGTAATACCTTCATATTATTTGATTTGGGCCAGCCAGCCTCCGGGGTTTCTTCCTGCCTAATATCTATGGTTCTGTGATGATGATCTGTAAATGGCTGGGTATGTGATCACTCATTAGGACTCCACCCCCTAAGACATCTGTCCTGTCATTCCCCACTGAAGCAGGGGTTAGGAACCCTTTCCTGAGACTTCCTTTGGCCAGCTTCTGTCTTCTCATTGCAGGTGTTTCTCTTTTGGAATTGGAGAAGGGGCTTCCACCAGCCTTATTAAAGGTGTAGCTCGGGCAGGTGGGGGCACTGCAGAATTCATCACAGGCATGGATAGAATGCAGCCCAAGGTGACCTGGTTTTCTGTTTTCCAAAAGCATCTGTTCTGCACTGAGGCCCCACAAGAGCTCCCTGAGCAGGGATATGTCCTTGTCTCCACACCCTGTGCTCTGATGATTTTTGTTTGGAGATGGTTGGGAAATGTGCCTGGTGGGTGAAGAGGGAACTTTCCCTTTCTACAGCCTTCACAGCTGTAGACCTGAGAGCTCTTGAGTGTGGGGCAGTGGAGACCTCACTGTGTGTCATGGACTGCAGGATGTTCCCTGGGAAAGTCTCTGGTCATGACAGACAGATGCCTAAGGGACATGGGCATGAAGGGGAGGAAAGATATAAAGCCTGCCTGGGACCTTTCCTTGTGTCCTGGAGGTTCTGGCTCTACACCTTGGATTTACTTTTGCTGTTGATTGTAAAAATCCCACTATCCCAATTTTCCCATAAATGACAAAAAGAATTGGGGCACAGATTGCAGTGATATGTTCAGGAGTTTGGCAGAAAGTTGAAGCCAGGTTTCTCACATGACCAAGAGGGAGGAAATGTCTTTCAGCCCTTACTTATCATCTTCCATCAAGTTCCTCCCGTCCTATAAATCCTCCTTTTCTAGGGGTCTCTTCCAGCTCAAGTACTGCAGCTTCCATTGTGTTCCCCCAGGCCCTTAGGTCCCTCAAGCGGGCCCTGCAGCCAGTGGTACAGGATGTCTCCCTCACCTGGACTCTGCCCCCTGGGACGAACTCGGCCCTTCTCTCAGCAGCTCCTACTGTCATCTTCAGGGGTCAGAGGTTAATCATCTATGCACAGTTGAAAGGGGAAAATTCAGTAAGTCCCCCTCCCTACTTTTGGGTCCCATGGTTGTGGAACCAATGTCCAAACACGGTCCTGGGCTTTTCCTTTTCTGGCAGTGGGTGGTTTATCTATTCATCTGGAAGATGGCATGTGGAAGGCAGGAACAAGTGCTCTAATTTCCTTTCCCTTCTGGTATACGTGGACCTTGATAATGTTTTTTCCTGAATATGATTCCACTCTGATCTGGTGCAGTATATGGGACAGAGGCATGCCTCTAGGTTCCAAGGACATGGGTTCATTTATCACCTCAAATGCCTATGACTTACGATCAGGGACAAGTCACTGAGCTCCTTTGGGCCTCTGTTCCCAGTTATGTAAAATGAGGGAGTCAGACTGTGTGTCTTCTGAGGTCACTGCAAGCTCTATGGCTATGACCTTATGCTTGTGATTTAGACCTCAAGACTCTCCTTAATGGGCAGTCTGCTCCCTGACCTCTTTCCTTATCCTCTTCTAGTCCAAACAGGCAGCAGGTGAAGTATGTCTCTGCTACACACTCCAAGGTGAAGGCTTCAGGAACACAGTGCCATTCTCCCTGGATGCCAAGGCAGATGACAAGTAAGAATCCTTGGTGCTTCCTCCCTCCTTTTTCATCTGCCTCTTTTTGAGGGTTCTCTTCCTCCCTTTCCCATTAATCTGTCACCTGTGAACCCAGACATTTATTTTTTTTAATTGCCATTTGCTTTCCCCAGTTATTGGGAATCATTAGGAATTAGGGGTTAGGACTGCCTTCCCAGGTGCCCATAGGTAGCACAGAAGATTGTGTTGTTTCAGACTGACCGTTCATCGCCTGGCTGCCAAGTCCTTGATCCAGACCCTTGAGGGCAACTTACAGGATGCTGCAGAAGTGAAGAAAAGAGTGGTGGAAGTTAGCCTTCAGTCGGGAGTTGTCTCTTCTCACACTGCCTACATTGCTATCAATAAGGAACTCAATCAGCCCATTCAGGGACCCCTAACTTGGAGGGACATTCCATTGGCGGATCCTTATCACAGGGCCTTCCAAAGTGTAGGTAAGGTGGATCTGAGCCCCTTTTCTTATATTCTAGAGATATAGAGATCATATGGTATTTTCTGCCCTTTTCATTTTTTCGAAATCCTCACTAGGATTTTGAGATGCGTTATTGGAGTAGCTTTTCTGCTGCAATGGGAGGGGACAAAGCATCTCTTGGGGGAGATAGAAAAATCATCAAAAAGAAAAATAAAGGAGGAGTAGAGAAGAAATATGAAGAAACAAAAATCTTAGAGGTGTGAAAGTCATCCTTGCTAAAATTGAAGCCATTTTTATTTTCTGTTTCCCTTAAGTTACTCTTGAGTAGATGGGTGGAAAATATTGTGTAGCTGTGTATTCACTCCCTAGAAAATATTGGGGACACATTGAACTGCTGGTGTACAGGACCACTTTGACAGCTTCAGAGATAGAAGTTCCTGGATAAGGATCTTATAGCTAGAGGTAGAGAATATAATAAGGGCAAAACACTTAGAATAGTCTTCCTTCCTCTAAACTTCCTGGCTGACCCAGGGATTCTGAGGCTGTTCTGATCTTAATTCCTGTCCTGCTTGGTTTCAGGTGGTGTCCCATATCTTCTTGCACCTTGTGGTCCTCCACCTCCCCCGAACCTCTGCAGCTTTACACCGTGTCCTTATTCTGGTGAGATTGATGACTGGGATGATAGCTATGTCCCTGACTCAGACTCTTCTATGTTGATATGTTCCATAGGCAAGATTACATTTTTTTCTTTTATTTGTGTTTTGGTCTTTTCCACCTGCAGGATCTATGAGACCAGGCCATTATCGCTTGAGAAAAGCCAAGTTGGCCATGAGTGTAAATTCAGGGGGGCATTCTTTGAAAATGGGATCACCTGTATTGAACCAAAGCATCATGATCCCAGAGGATTCCATGACTGGAGGTGAGGTGGACTCTGAACTCTGCTCTGTGTCATTACCCCTTTCTGTGCTGCAAACCTCTTGTTCTAAATGATTATTGCTTCCAGGCTTTACTTTTGAAAAGTATTAGGCAAGGGAACGAAGTTGATTTGTTTCCATGTTGTCACTGTGGGCCTTGCCTGGCAGCCTTGTTCCCTTGTTACTTATGTCATCTCTTCACAAAGATATACTCTTCCTGGTGGCTAAGCATCAGCTCTTTCTTCTCTTTTCTCTGCTCCAGTCTCCAGCAGTCTTTCAGTAAAAGGAGAGGAATCTTGTTTATACAGGTTGGCACCAAACATCCCCATGCTTTTCTAGGATCTGCTATCTCAGATGTGTCTGGAGTGCTCCTTAGTATGTGATCTGAGAGGTTATAAGGAGTCACTGGAGTTTATTAAGAAGTGAAGTCACATCAAGTGAAGGTCTGCATTTTAGGAAAATCACTATTGCAGGTGTTTGGATGACGGATTGAAATGGGTTGAAACTTAAGTCAGAGAAGCCAGTGAGGAGGCAATGCAATAATCCTAGGGGGAATGAATAAGCTTGATAACCATGTAGGTGGATGGGAAGGAAAGAGAGTGCTATGAGAGGTAGATGTGATCAGCTTTGGCAACTGATCTGGCTATGTGAGGTAAATAAGAATCATTGAGTCTGATTGCAAGATTGTAAATCTGTTGATTGAAAGGATGGTTATGCCCTTAACAGAAATAAATTATGAAGAAGGATGTACTTGGGGAGGAATATAATGAGTTACTTTTGGGACATACTTAGTTTCAGATGCCTACAAGATAATTTGAGTTTCAAATGTGGAATAGGGATTTGATTATGTGAGATTGTAGCTCTAGGAGAGAGATGATGGCTAGAAACATTGTTGTGGGCAAAGGGAGATAATTACATCTTTGAGAGCTAATTATGTCACCTGTGTATAAAGAGAAAATAAAAGTCCTTGTGCAGAACCTTTGAGTATAACCACAGTTAGGGATTATCGTATGAGTGATGGTCCAGGAAGACTGAGAAGAGTGTGTAGGCTTCACCTCTAATTCTAATTCTTAGCTATCATAAGAAGACCTGGTATAAATGTTGTTGTACAAATAGGTTCTTCTCCTTTTTTTTCCCTTTTTACTCTCTTTGGTATACAGACTAACAGTGGTATTGCTGGATCAAAGGTTATATGCAGTGTGGTTGCGCTTTGGGCTTATTTCCAAATTGCTCTCCAGAATTGTTGGATCAGTTTACAACTCCACCAACAATGCATTAGTGTCCCAGTTTTTCCATATCCCTTCCAGCATTCTCCATTTTCTTTTTATGTCATATTATCCATTCATTGGATGTGAGGTGGTACCTCTGTGTTGTTTTACTTTGCCATTCAGTAGTGGTTTGGAGCATTTTTTCATGTGACTACAGTTAGGTTTGATGTCTTTGTCTGAAAACCACCTATCTGTATCATTGGACCATTTGTGAATGGGGGAATGTCTTTTATTCTTACACATTTAACTCAGTTCTTCATATATTTAAGAAATGAGACCTTTATTAAAAAGAAAAAACTAAGAAATGAGACCTTTATTAAAAAGAAAACACTTACTGTAATTTGCCCCCTCATCCTCTTCTTCCCAACCCCTTTACCTCCTTTCCTAATAGTTTGGATTGCACTGTTTTAGTCTGTGCAAAAAGATTTAATTTTTTATAATTGAAATGATCCATTTTACATTTTTAATGCTCTCTGTAACTTGTTTGGTCTTAAATTCTTCCGTTACTATATATATCTGACAGGTAAACTCTTGCATGATCCCCTAATTTTCTTATGGTATCACCCTTTATGTATAAATCATGTACCCATTTTGAGTTTATCTTGGTATACAGTATGACATAATAGTGTCTATCAACTTTTTGCCATGCTATTTTCCAGTTTTTCCAGCAGATTTTGTGAAATTGAGAGTATTTGTCCCAAAAGCTTGGATTTTGGGATTTATCTAACATTAGATTACTGTGGTTATTTGCTATTTTGTACTGTGTACCTGGTGACGACTGGTGATAGCTCAGGATGCAGTGGATGACCTTGGAGTCTTGGGTGTCTAACCAAGCTCTAAGTGCTCCACATTCTTTTGTCCAGACTGCTAGAAGCAGCTGAGTCTCCTGATCAAGCCACATTCTCAGCAGGAGGAGCCAGCCTCCTTGCAGCCCACTTCCTCATTGAATATCCACCAATCAGTGTTGATTTTCACTTGTCCAGGGAGTTCCCTGTCAGAAGGTACTTGCCCGATTTAAGGTGTTTCTGAGTCTCTCTTGTCATCTTTGGTTATAGAGAGAGACCCCTGAACATCAATTTATTGTTTGCCGGCTAGCCTAGTTAATAAATTGATTGATTACCCAGAAACTCTGTTTCTCAGGGTTTTTTCCATTCATCACACAAGTTAACAGATGTAAAAATACAATGAATTTCTAATTCAATTCAATGAGCATTTATTAAGGACTGGCTATGTACAAGACACTCTGCTAGGTATCAAGTCTACATAGCAAAGAGAAAAACAATTTTTACCCCAAGGAGCTTATAGTCTGTGAGCCAAAAAACGTTATTAGATAGATTCAAGAGAGATGATCCCCGTCATGGTTTGAGAAAGCTTGGTGTGGAGAAATTTCTTAGATTTTTACTCCATTATTCTGGGCTGGAGATTGGGCTTAAAGGCTTTATGGCAACACTATATGCAGTTCTTTTAAACTTGAAATGATTTTTCAGATTTTTCCTACCCCCAAGTTACCCATAAAAGAAACTGTAGCTCATTTCTTCTCTCCAACAGACTTATTTTAGATGTAAATTGCCCTTGAAAACCTTTTCCAAAGTGAAACTGAAATTAAAAGTTATATCCTCTGAGATAAGAAGAAAAGTTTTCAGAAATGCACTTTGCAGCAAGAATGTCTTGGATGCCACAGACTACTAACAAAATAACTGAACACAGGGTAAAACTCTGCCATTTAGGGCTTTCAGAGAAAACAGATAGTTTGTACCATTTGTCCTGCTGAAAGAAAAGTAAAAAGTAATTTCACAATAGTCAATAAACCCTAATTCTGGCTTTGGGAAATGCTGACAGAGATGGAAAGATGTTTAGTCTAACTCCTTTACCTTATGGATGAGAAAATTAAGGCCTGGAAAGGTTAAGGTACCACAGGTAGCAGTTAAACTGAGGTCTTGCTATTGTAGAGTCAGCACTTTTCCTACTATACCAAGCTGCCTACCTCAACCCATCCTGCAATTCTTCTTCAATTATTGTAGCCATTCTTAGAGGCAGCTGGGTGGCACAATGGATTGAGCATTAGGCCTGGAAGTCAGGGAGATCTTATCTGAAATCCAATCTCAGAAACCCACTACCTGTGGGACTCTAGACAAATCACTTACCCTCAGTTTCTTCAGCTATAAAATGGGGATAATAACAGCACCTGCTTTGCAAAGTTAATTGTGAGGCTCAAATAAGATAATGTTTGTAAAGCGATTGGCACATAGTAGGCATTATATAAATGCTTAATGCCTTTCCCTTACTCCTAAGCAACAAGCAAGAGTGACGTTCAAATGCCTGGCCCCACTATTTACCAAAAAACCCTATGTTAATGTAATCTGACTTCTACTCAAAGGATAGTTTTCCTGCAAGACAAGACAGTGGAATGGTATGGAATGTTATCCATACAAAAGATGTAACTCCCAATGGCTGGGACACTGTCTGTGTCAAATTCTTTCCTTTAAATCTTCTTCATTCAGATACCTGACCTCCATTCTGGTTGGTTTTCTCCTTCATTAGTTGAATCACACCCTAAACTCTTAAGGGAGGGCTTTGAGGTCAGGGACTCCCTTCCCCAGGGTAAGGACTCTCCCACACTGGACCCTATTCATAATCTAAACAGAAGTTAGATCTCCTAATTGGGTTGTGTCCTGCCCAAGATTGAAGAGCATGTTCCTGGAGAGCTAGGGGTAACCTCAATCAGTCATATTCTTCAGAGACTGACCTTAACAATGAGGAAATTGAGGAGAAAAGCCTGGATCCCAATTTATCAATTATTTATTACTATAATCGTGAAATAATGATTTTTCTCACTTGTTTAATCCATTCTTTCCCAGCTTTAATTTGTTCTTGAATACCCTCCCCCCCATATTTGGTCACTGGATTCAGATGGCTCTGGAGGAGAAATGAGGCTGGTGACCTTGCACAGCCCTCCCTCACTCAAAACTGTCAAGTGCAAGTCATGTCATCATTTCTCTGATGGCATGATCTTTTTTGGAAATGAAGGATGAACACAACACAAGTGCTCCACGTTGCCTGCTTTATCTGCCTTCATGGCCGTTGGAACAAATTGTTCCCTTCCACCCATTCCACCAGAGGAAATCCTCACATACTTGAGGTAGACAACCCCCTAACTCACCAATGAGTTTGAGACCCCTTGGTTACCCTCAACCTGGTTTGACCCATCTGCCACAATGGCTTACTGGGTGTGGCCACTGCTCAAGCTGCAGCTTCTTGGAGCCACAGGTGGAACAGGTAGACACTAAAGGTGGAAACAGCCCTGAAAAGGGCTTGGCAGGCATCCACCAAAGGAACTGATCCTCCCTGAACAGACAGACCCTACACCCCTATTCATGCTTAAATTGGATTTAAGTGAGGCAAGGTTGCATGAAGTTGTGAGCCTCACTCTCTCCTCCAGAGTCATCTTATTCCAGTGGCAGGACAGATGACTTCACTGTGGTGACTCTGGAGAATAGAGTCAGGCTGATGACTTGGTGCAACTCTGCCTCACTTAAATCCAATTTAAGCACGAATCAAAAGACATCACCTATGCCATTTCACTATTATCCCTCAATTTTATGAAGACCTAGGGACCCTTATCATCAATGTGCCAAAAGAGGACAAGCTTATAATTATGGGTGACTTTAATGCTAGAGTGGGCTCAGACAACCAGACTTGGCAGGAAGTCCTACAGAGGGATGGAGTTGGAAACAGCAACAGCAATGGTCATTTACTGCTGAAGACTTGTGCATTGCATGACCTCATCATGAGGGCTTATGGAAAATTATGTCAAAATTTGGTTGCCGGGAAAAATTCATCAGTATTGTACATCAATTTCATGATGGCATGTTTGCCCAAGTTCTGGAAAATGGACAATGCTCTTGTGCCTTCCCAGTCACTAATGGAGGGAAACAGGTGTGTGTGCTTGCTCCCATGCTTTTTTTTAACATGATGTTTTCAGCCATGTTATCAAATGCTTTCAATGAGGATGAACATGGCATCAAGGTCAGCTACCGTACTGATGGTAAGTTCTTCAATTTGAAAAGGCTGCAAGCAAGACCACAGTGGAGGGAGTGTTGGTGCATAATTTTCTGTTTGCAGATGATTGTGTACAATGCAGCCTCTGAAGCTGAGATGCGACAAAATTTTGGCCTAATATTTAACACCAAGAAAACATAAGTCCTTCTCCAGCCACCACTCCACCATTCATTCATGGAACCATCAGTTGCAACAAATGGAGAAGTTTTGATTGCTGTGGATAAGTTCACTTACCTTGGTAGTGTACTTTCCAGGGATGTACACATTGACAATGAGGTTGATGCATGCATTGTCAGAGCTCGCTCATTGTTTGGGAGGCTCCGAAGAAAAGTATGGGAGACAAGAGGTATTAGACTGACTACCAAACTGAATGTTTACAGAGCCATTGTGTTGACCTCATTGTTGAAACATGGACAGTCTACCATTGCCATGCCAGGAAAGTGAATTGCTTCCATTTGAACTGTCTTAAGATTCTGAGGATCACCTAGCAGGAAAAAGTACCAGACAATGAAGTCCTTGCTTGAGCTGAACTGCCAAGTATTCAAACTACTTCAGGGAGCGCAACTCTGATGAGCTGTCCATATTGTTCAAATGCAAAATGTGTGCTGGCCAAAAAGACTATTTTATGGAGAATTTGCTTGGGGCAGGTAATCACATGGTGGTCAGAAAAAGTGATAAACAAGGACACTCACTTGAATTTGACTGTGCAACATGGGTGACATTGGCACAGCATGGCGTGCCCACATCAGAAAGAGTACTGTGCTCTTTGAGCAAAGTAGAATTGAGACAGCACAAAGGAAATGTAGGATGCACAGATTTGGAGTATCTATCCCAAATGTTCCCATGGACTATCTGTGCCCAGCCTGTGGTAGAACATTCCAAACTCATGTTGGTCTGATCAGCCACAGTTGGACACACTGAAATTTCACTTTATCATGGTGATATCATTTTGGTCCTCTTTGAAGATGAAGGACAACAACCGTGTACCTAATCTATTCCACTGATCCACCACTCTGTTTATTAGCCAGTGCCAGATTGTTTTGATAATTACTGCTCCACTAACAAGAGTTTGAGATCTGGTACAGGTAGACTACCTTTGTTTACATTTTTTTTATTTGATTACCTTGATATTTTTGACATATTGTTCTTCCATGTGAATTCTATTTTTTTCTAGCTCTAAAAAATAGTTTTTTGGTAGTTGCATTGGTGTGACACTGAATAAGTAGAATTTCCATTTTTATTAAGTTGATTCATCCTATCCATGAGCAATTAATATTTTTTCCAGTTGTTTAGATCTGACTTTGTTGATTTGAAACATGTTTGCTAATTTTATTCAGGTCATTCCTGGGTTTTTCTTGGCAGGTAGACCTTAAAGTATTTTATATTGCCTAGTTATTTGATTTTTTTTTTTAATTTAGTATTTTTCCCAATTACATGTAAACATGTAATTAACATTGGTTCTTAAAATTTTGATTTCCAAATTCTCTCCTTTCCTCCTCACCCCCTTAACTGAGAAAGCAAATAATTTCATTTAGGCATATATTAGTTATTTTCAGTGAAAATTCTTTTTCTACATTTCTTGCTTCTGAACTTTGTTGGTTCATTCCCATTACATATAATGCTTGCTGATGGTTTTAAATAAATATTACTTATTATTAAAAAGTTGCATTCCCATGCATTATAGTGCTTTTAACAAGAATTGATGTTGTATTTTGTCACAGACTTTTTACATCTATTGAGATGATCATATGATTTCCTTTGTTCTTGCCATTAATATCATCAGTTATACTGACAGTTTTCTTTAATGAATCAGCCTTGATATATTCCCGGTATCAATGTCACAGGTTCATGGTGTAGGATCCTTGTGATATTTTGCTATAATGTCATTGCTAGTATTTCATTTAAATTTAGTATTTATTCAGAATTTTTGCACTCACATTCGTTAGGGAAATTGATCTATACTTTTCTTTTTTTGTTTTCTCTCTTCCTGGTATGGGTACCATAATTTAGTAGATTTCCTTCTCTACCTGTATTCCAAATAGTTTATATACTACTGGGATTAATTGTTCCTTTAAAAATTTAGTTGAATTCATTTGTAAATCCATTTGACCCTGGGAAATTTTTTTTTAATCTATTTATTTTTGGATTTCAACACTCATTTCCACAAAATATTGAGTTCCAATTTTTCTTCCCATTTCTCCTCTCCCCCCTTCCCATGAAACCTTGCATTCTGATTACCCCTTCCTGCAAGGTACCCTCCTTTCTATCACACCCCACCCTTCTCTTATCCCCATCTTCTCTCATTTCTTGTAGGGCAAGATAAATTTCTATACCCATTACCTGTGTTTCTTATTTCCCAGTAATATGCAATAATAATTCTCAACATTCATTTCTAATACTTTGAATTCCACCTTTTCTCTCTCCCCCCGTCCCTCCCCACCCATCCCCACTAAGAAGGCAAGCAACTCAGTATAGGCTATATGTGTGTTGTTTTACAAAAGACTTCCATAATAGTCATGTTGTGTAAGACACACTATACTGCCCTACATCCTACCCTGTCCCCTTTTTTTTCTATTTTTTTATTTGATCTTGTCCCTTTCCAAAAGCATTTACTTCTAATTACTCCCTTCTCCCATTTGCCCTCCATCCTATCATCCCTCTCACCTCACTTGTCCCCTTATCCCCTACTTTCCTGTAGTGTAAGATAAATTTTCATACCAGATTTAGTAAGCATGTTATTCCATCCCTAAGCAGTATGTGAAGAGAGTAAGCATCACTTTTCCCCTCTCACCTCCTCCCTTTTCTCCTCCATTGAACAAGGTTTTTCTTATCACTTTTATGAGTGATAGCCTGCCCCATTCCATTTCTCCCTTTCTCTTCCCAATATTTTCCTCTCTCTCCCATTAATTTTATTTAATTTTTTTATGGATATCATCTCTTCTGATTCAACTCAACCTCTTCTCTCTATCTATGTGTGTGTGTGTGTGTGTGTGTGTGTGTGTGTATGTGTGTATGTGTATGTGTTTGTTTGTATAATCCCTCCACCTACTCAAATACAGAGAAAAGTCTCAAGAGTTACAAATATTATCTTTCCATGTAAGAATGTAAACAGTTCAGCTTTAGAAAGTCTTTTATGATTTCTCTTTCCTGTTTACCTTTTCATGCTTCTCTTGATTCTTGTGTTTGAAAGTGAAATTTTCTATTCAGTTCTGATCTTTTCATCATAAGTACTTGAAAGTCCTCTATATCACTGAATGACCATTTATTCCCTTGAAGTATTGTACTCAGTTTTGCTGGGTAGATGATTCTTGGTTTTAGTCCTAGTTCCTTTGACTTCTGGAATATCCTGTTCCAAGCCCTTTGATCCCTTAATGTAGAAGCTGTCAGATCCTGTGTTATCCTGATTGTGTTTCCACAATACTTGAATTGTTTCTTTCCAGCTGCTTGCAGTATTTTCTCCTTGACCTGGAAACTCTAAAATTTGGCCACAGTATTCCTAGGAGTTTCTCTTTTTGTTCTCTTTCAGGAGGTGATCAGTGGATTCTTTCAATATTTATTTTGCCCTTTGGTTCTAGAATATCAGGGCAATTTTCCTTGATAATTTCTTGAAAGATAATGTCTAGACTCTTTTTTTGATCATGGGTTTCAGGTAGTCCCATAATTTTTAAATTGTCTCTCCTGGATCTATTTTCGAGGTCAGTTGTTTTTCCAATGAGATGTTTCACATTATCTTCTATTTTTTTTCAAACTTTTGGTTTTGTTTTCTAACATCTTGGTTTATCTTATGGTCATTAGCTTCCCTGAACTTGATTCTCTCTTTTAAGGAGCTATTTTGTTCAGTGAGCTTTTGAACCTCCTTTTTGATTTGGCTAAATCTGCTTTTTAAAGCCTCCTCCTCATTGTATTTGTGGACCTCTTTTTCCAGTTGAGTTAGCCTATTTTTAAAGGTGTTATTTTCCTCAGCATTTTTTTTGGTTCTCCTTTAGCAACCTGCTGACATGGTTTTCAAGCTCTTCTATGACCTGAACCCATTTCATATTGTTTTTGGAGGTACTGGAGGCAGAAGCCTTGACTTCCTCTGACAGTATGCCTTCTTCTTCCTCATATGAAAGGATGGAAGGAGACACCTGTTCACCAAGAAAGTCTCCTTCCATGGTCTTCTTTTTTTTTCCTTTTGGGGGCATTTTCCCAGTTATTTGACTTTTGAATCTTTTATCAAGAGGAGGGTCCTAGTGCTCCTCCTCCTCCCCCCAGTACTTTACTCAAGGCTGAGGTTCAGATCAGCAGTTCAATTCCCCCAGAGGCTTTAAACTGAGCTTCCTGGACAATGGACCCAGGCTGCTTCTGGGCCCACTGTAGCCACCCACTGCCCACTGCTGCTGCTGCTGCTGCTGCTACTGCCACCACCTATGCCACCACCTAGGGCTAGGGCTGGAGGGACCCTGCTCCCCTCTTGTCCAGCTGGGAAAGCCCTCCCACACTGACTTTGGATCTTTCTTTATTGCTTGTGGATTGAGGGATCTGGGACTCTCCCTGCTGGGAATTCTGCCCTGGAGATTTAGGTCCTGTTCCTCCCAGTGCCACGTGGCCAGGGCTAGGCTCTGCTCAGCATGCAGCCTGATATACCTTTCCTGTTGGCCTTCCAGGTAACCTTTGGCTGGAAACCTCTTTCACTCTGTTGTTCTGTGGCTTCTGCTTCTCTAGAATTTGTTGAGAGTCCTTTTTTACAGGTATTTTGTGGGCTGTGGGAGCAGCGCTAGAGTATATGCATCTTTCTACTCCGCCATCTTTGGGGTATTTTTCTTAGGAATTTCTTTGATAATGTGGTCAATTTCTTTTTTTTTTTCCTAAAAAGGAGTTATTTAAGTATTCTATTTCCTCTTCTTTTAATGTAGGCCATTTATCTTTTTGTAAATATTCATCCATTTCCTTTAGATTGTCATTTTTATGGGTATAGCTGGGAAACAGCTGCTACTGATTGTTTTAAGTTCTGGTTCATTGCTGATAAATTTGCCCCTTTCATTTTTAATACTGGCAGTTCAGTTTTCTTCTTTCATTTTTTAAATCAATTAAGCAATGGTTTATCTATTTACATTTTTCATAAAACCAGCTTCTAATTTTATTTATTAGTTGAAAGGTATTCTTTCAGTTTTATTAATTTCTCTTTCAGTTTTCAGGATTTTCAATTTGGAGTTTAACTGAGAAGTTTTGATTTGTTCTGTTTTTTTTTTTCTTTTTTTTTTTTAATTTGTGAGCCCAGTTTATTGTCCTGTCCTTTTCTATTGTATTGGTGTAAAAATTTAGAGTTATAAAATTGAACCTAAGTATTACTTTGTCCTGCACCCCCTAAATTTTGGTATGGTGTCTCATTGCTATTCTATTTAATGAAATTATTGTTTCTATTATTTCTTCTTTAACCCACTTATTCTTTAGGATTAGATTGTTTCATTTCCAGTTAAGTTGTAATCAATCTTTCCATTTTATTGAATGTAATTTTTATTACATTTTGATCTGAAAGGGGTGCATTCAATATTTCTGCTTTTCTGCATTTAGTTGTGAAGTTTTTATGTCCTAACACATGGTTAGTTTTTCTGGAGGTGCCATGTGCTGCTGAGAAAAAGACATTTCTTTCTATTCAGTTTTCTCTAGAGATCCATCATATCTAACTTTTCCAGAATTCTGTTCACTCCTTAACTTCTTTCTTGTTCATTTTGTGGTGAGAGGACATTGAGTTACTCCACTAGTATAGTTTTACCATCTATTTCCTCCTGTAACTCATTCACCTTCTTCAAAAATATCGATGTTATACCATTTGTTGTATGTCTGTTTATTATGGATATCACTTCATTGTCTATGGTACCTTTCAGCATACTTTAGTTTCCTTCCTGATCTTTTTTAATTAGGTCTATTTTTGTTTTGTCCAAAATTGTAGTTACTATCCCGTTTGTGTGGGTGTGTGTTTGGGTTTTTTTTGCTTCTGTTGAAGCATATTACATTCTGCTCCAGCCCCTTACCTTTACACTGTATGTCTCTGTTTCAAATGTGTTTCTTGTAAACATTATATTGTAGAATGCTTTTTAGTCTATTCTATTATCCATTTCTCTTTTAAAGGTGAGTTCATCCCATTCATATTTATAGTCATAACTAACTATGTATTTC
Organism: Notamacropus eugenii; assembly: GCF_028372415.1. NCBI lineage: Eukaryota > Metazoa > Chordata > Mammalia > Diprotodontia > Macropodidae > Notamacropus > Notamacropus eugenii. The sequence continues at coordinate 272,566,155 of NC_092876.1, forward strand.
CCTCCACCCTATTTTCCCCTGTTTATCCACATTTATACCTTCTATCCTCTTTCCTTTCACCCTGTCACTCCTCACAGGTGTTTTAATGCTAATCATTGCCTCCTCTAATACCCTCTCTCTTCTATATACCCCCTTCCCTCTTCTCAATCTTCCTCACTTTTTACTTCCCTAAAGGGTAAGATAGATTTCTGTATCCAAATGAGTATATTATTGTGTCTTTAAGATGAGAGTAAGGTTAAACTTTGCCTACTACCCCCCATCTTCACTTCATAATAATAGCTCTTTCACACCTCTTTTATGTGAGATGATTTACCCCGTTCTGTCTCCTGCTTCCCTCTTCTCCCGGTACTGTCTTCTTTCTCACTCCTTAATTTTGTTTTTTTGATTTCATCCCATCACAGTCACCTTACACTGGCATCCTCTGTCTGTGAATACTCCTAATTTCTCTTCTAGTGGTAAAGTTCTTAAGAATTATAAATATCACCTTGCATGTAGGAATAGAAACAGTTTATCCTCAGTGAATCTCTAACATTTTCTTTTTCTTGTTTTCTGTTTTATGTTTTTACATTTCTCTGGAGTCTTGTATTTAAGGAACAGTTTTTAAAATTTCATTTTAGTTTTGAACATTCACTTCTTTCATATTCTGAGTTCTAAATTTTCTCCTCTTTCTTTCCCCCTTTCCCCAAGACAGCATGTGATGTGATATAGGTTATCTAAATACATTCATATTAAACATATTTTCACATTAGTCATATTGGAAAGAAAGTTGTAACCAAAGGGAAAAACCATGAGAAAGAAGAAACACAAACGAAAAAAGATAGAGAAAAAAAGATTGTGTGTTTCAATCTGCATTCAGACTCTATCATTCTTTCTCTGGATGAGGGTAGCATTTTCCATCATGCATCTTTTGGAATTTTCTTATAACCTTGGTTTGCTGAGAATAGTAAGTCTATCAGAGTTAGTCATCGCACAATGCTGCTGTTGTTTTGTATAATGTCCTACTGCTTCTGTTCACTTCACTCAGCATCAGTTCATGTAAGTCTTTTCACGTTTTTATGCAGTCTGTCTGCTCATCATTTCTTAGGGAATAATACTATTCCATTGCATTCATATACTAGAACTTGTTCAGCCATTCCCTCAATTTCCAATTCTTTGCCACCACAAAAAGAGCTGTTACAAATATTTTTGTACATGTGGGTCCTTTCCCTTTTTTATCCTCTCTTTGGGATACAGAACTAGAAGTGGTATTGCTGGGTCAAAGAATATGTACAGTTTTATAGCTCTTTGGGCATAGTTCCAAATTGCTTTCCAGAATGCTTGGATCAGTTCACAACTCCATCAACTCAACACTGCATTAGTATTCCAGTTTTCCCACATCTTCTCTAATGTTTAACATTTTCCTGTTTTGTCATGCTAGCCAATCTGATAAGTGTGATATGGCCCCTCAGAATTGTTTTGATTTGCATTTCTCTGAACAATAGTAGGTTAGAGCATTTTTTCATATAACCTAGACAGCTTTAATTTCTTCCTCTGAAAGCTGCCTGTTCATATCCTTTGACCATTTACCAATTGGGGAATGACTTGTATTATTGTAAATTTGACTCAGTTCTGTACATATTTTAGAGATGAGGCCTTTATCAGGAACACTGACTGTAAAAATTGTTTCTCAGCTTTCTGCTTCTCTTCTAATCTTGCTTTCCTTGACTTTGTGCAAGACCCTTTTAATTTGCTATCATCAAAATGATCCATTTTGCATTTCATAATGTTCTCTATCTCTTTTTTGATCATAAGTTCTTCTGTTCTCCATAGATCTGACAGGTGAACTATTCCTTACTGTCCTAATTTGCTTGTACCATCAGCCTTTGTATCTAAACTGTGTACCCATTTTTGACTTTATCTTGGTATGTGGTGTAACATATTGATCTATGCTTAGTTTCTGCCATCCTGTTTTCCAGTTTTCCCAGCCATTTTAGTTAAATAGTGAATTCTTGTCCTATAAGCTGGAATCTTTGGGTTTCTCTAACAGGAGATTACAATAATCCATGAGGGCTGTGTTTTGTGTACATAACCTATTTAACTGATCTACCACTCTGTTTCTTAGCTAATACAAGTAGTTTTGATGATTGCTTCTTTATAATACAGTTTTAGATCTCGTATAGCTAGGCTATCTTCCCTTTTCATTAATTCCCTTGATATTCTAGACCTCTTCTTCTTCCAGATGAATTGTATTATTTTTTTTGTTTTTTGCAAAAATCAATTTTTTTTAAAATTCAGCTTTGGTGTTTTAATTAGGAATACTTGAAAGTCCTCAGTTTCATTAAATAAACATTTTCCTCCCTGAAGGAGTACACTCAGTTTTGCTGGTTACGTGATTCTTGTAATCCTAACTCCTTCCAGAATATATTTTAAGCCTTCTGGTTCTTTTATGTGTAAGCTGCTAAATCCTGTGTAATCCTGAATATGCCTCCACAGTATTTGAATTGTTTCTTTTTGTCTGCTTGCGGTATTTTCTCCTTGACCTAGGAGCTCTGTAATTTGGCTGTGATATTCCTTGGAGTTTTCATTTTGTGATCTCTTTCAAGTGGTGAGCAGTAGATTCTTGCCATTTCTGTTTTATCATTTTGTTCCAATATATCAGGAGAGTTTTCCTTGATAATTTCTTAAACTATGAGATCCCGGTACTTTTTTTCATCTTGACTTTCTGGCAGTTCAATAATTCTTAAATTATCTCTCTCAGTTTCCAGGTTGATTTTTTTTTTCAAATGAGAAATTTCAGATTTTCTGTTTTTGAAATTGTTTTAATTATGTTTTATCAAGTCTTGATTTCTCATGGGCATCTTTTGCTTCCTCCTGACCATATCTCACTTTTAAGGAATTATTTTCTTCACTCAGCTTTTATGCATTTTTTTTCCCCATTTGGTCAATTTCGTTTTTTGAAGAGGTATTTTTTTGTTGAATTTTTCTGTATCTTTTTCCATTTATTGTGTTTCTTTACCCAAGCTGTTGGCCCTTTTTTTAATGGTCCTCATGCATTTCTTTTCTCAATTTTTCTTCCATTTCTCTAATTTACTTTTAAAAGTCCATTTTTAAATCCTGTAAAAATGAATTCTAAAAATGTTAAGACATATAATTGGGGAAAAAAGTAAAATACTATTTCAAAAAATTATTATTTGGGGGGAAAATAAATAAAACTCTTTTTTAGTCTCTTCCATGAGCCCTTTTGGTGACTGTGACCAATTTACATTTTTCTTTGAGGCTTCAAATTTAGTCATTTTGACACTTTTCTGTGACTTGCATCCTCCCTATCACCATACTCTTTTCATATAATCATATAAGGTTGTTTTTTTGTTGTTGTTTTGTGGGGTTTTTTGTTCATTTTTTGTATCTGTTTTGTGACTTTGTACTTGTAAGTGAGTGTTGGGCTCTGTTTCTACACTGTCCTGTCTGCTGTGCCCAGGCTCTGGGGCCTTGCTACTGGCTTTCCCTGGGTCCCAGGGCCTAGGGGCTGACCTGCACTAGTTAGGAGGGCCTCCCTGCTGGCTTGCACTGTGGGTGGGGTCTTGCTATTGCCCAACTGGAGGTAGGGGGGGTCACTGTCATGAATGAGGACAGAACTAGTTGGTGGCATGTACTGGGGACCAGGTCTTACTCTCCTTTTCATCTGGGAATCCTAGTTTGCACTAAGGCAGGGTCATGCAAGTGGATTGCCCTGGGGCTTAGCAAGGCCTCTTTGGAATTTGGGGGGCATTTACTGTCTGAAGTCTCTTGGATGTAAAGCCTGGGGTTCTCAAATTAGGATTATTGCGAGCAGCTCTCTCCATTTTACCCTCCTACCTAATATAGCCTGCTTTGTGTCTAGTAAGTCTTAACAGAATGACATTTTCCCTCAGCTACCATGGGGGTGTGAGTGATGCTGAAGTTTGTTGTTTATTCCTCCAGACAAATCCCCTCCAGATTCTCCACTTCTGCAGCTGATTTCCCTCCAGAAGGCAGATGGTTCCTGGGAACTAGATGAATCTCTGGCCTCAGTCCTGGGTATGAATGTTCAGAGTGCATTGGCTGCATTGCCTGATCAGGTAAGATTCCAGAGAGAGCAGGGCTTAGGGTGGGTATTAGGGTGTAAAGCAAGAGAAAGGGAGTATAATGTACCTTTAGATGGAGTGATGGGAGCCATTGCCCATTAGATGTGGTCTGTGACTGAGAGGTTGATGGAAATACTTTCTAGGCCTTAAAGGTAGATAGCTCCTCATGCTCAGTAACATTTGTTCATTCAGGAGAGCAGTAAGGGCAGGGAACTGGAAGGAGAAGTAGATAATCTATCTGGGGTCAGTTTTTTCTATGGTCTTGGATGGGACAGGAACCATCCAAAGGTGTATTTGCCCCTTTCTGGGGTCCCCTGACCCTGGGGCCTTTATTCTGTATATTCTCTAGAGTAAAGATGTCCCAAGGTGGGCCACTATCTTGGCTGTGCTATGGATGCACAGCTGCAGTTGTGACCAGAAAGAAGAATGGGAACTCCTGGAAAGGAAGGCTGTGGCATGGATCAGGGCTCGATCTGGTAAGGATTCTACCTTGAGAACATTTTTCCTCATAAATTAGGAGACTTACTATTTCCTCAGGATACTGCCTCATTAACCTGACTGGTGGGAGATGAAAGGATTGAAAGGATTGATGACCTGATTCCTTTGTGTTCCACTTTTCTGGTCTTTCCACCCAGAGAAAGGACTCATAGGTAGTGAGAGACATAGAGGAGACATAACAATAAGATTGGAAATGGCAATGGGAAAGGGTGGTGGGATATCAAGAACACTTGACAGAGTAGTCTTGCCTGTCTTCACATTCCTTCTGCCAGGCTGCTAGCATCCCTCCTACTTTAGTCCCATGGATGCCCCTTGAGGCTGATCTGACAGCTATTCACTCCTCTGGTTGCAAGAATGTTGTACCTCAGAAGCGTTTGTGAAGTCAGAAAAAACGAAAAGGGAAGTTAAGGGATGAGAAAAGAGAAGGAGCATGACTCTTGGTGGGAATATAGTAGTGCCTTCTGTTAAACGTAATAAATGCTTACTGCTTGTTTGCTGCAGCTAGAAATGGTTGCAGAGGGCAGAATGGGAGTAGAAGTAGCTAGGTAGTACAGTGGATAGAAAGCTGATGCTGGAGTCAGGAGGATCTGAATTCCAATCTGGCCTCAGATGCTTACTGTCTATGTGACCCTCAGGAAGTCCTTTAACCCTGTTGCCTCAGTTTCCTCATCTGTAAAATGATCTGGAGAAGGAAATGGCAAACCACTCCGTTATCTTTGCCAAGAAAACCCCACGTGAGGGGGGGGTCACAGAGAGTTGTACACTATTGAAATGATACAACTACAAGAAGAGAAAGAATGAATAAAGGAAGGAGGGATGAAAGGGAATAGACTTGAAACAGTTACTCCTCTGCTTTTCCTGGTATTTGTTGTATTATCCATCTTCTTGTGTTTCCAGACTCCTCCCTGGGTGAATGCATCAAAGCTGCCAATGCTCTCCTGAAATCATCTGTGGATCCTGCTGTCTTTGGCCTTTGAGAACAGAAATTGAAGTGTTTATCTTTGGCTGCTGCTCTTTACCCTCTGTCCTGCTAAAACCTGTTCATGTGCATTCCTTTCTGATTATGCTCATTTCCATGAGGACTGGTCCATCAGATTCTTTTAGGTTTAACTCAAATATTTTTTAAGGTCCCTACTATGTGTTGTGCATATGGGAGGATCTAACATATCATGACAAAAATGATAAGTGTTCTCACAAGAAGCTTGCATTCTACTGGGGAAACCAAGTACACAAATCAGAAAATTTGAAAATAAGTACCAAATAATTAAAAATAATCTGATGGGGGGAGGGGAGAAAGGAGGAAGGATCTAGAAAGAACTTTTTCAGTTCTGCAAACACTTTTAAACCAGATCATTCTTTGTCATTAAAATCCATGACATTCAGGGCTGGGGAAGGCAGATGTTACTCTAGCTTTTCCCCTTCCTCCCTTTAGATTATCTCAAGGCATATTAAAGTAAGAATGTTTTCCCCTGGTTTATAACTCCGTAATGAGAGGGAGGGAAGTGTCTACTTTGAAGTGTCTTTTTTTTTTTTTTTTGTCTGTGTGCAGTTAGGGATTTCACTTTTGAGGAGAGAGTGAAAATGCAGATGGAGATAGAGCATGCATGTACCATCACATGTTATTGTATAACAAAACTAGAATTATTTGCATTAGATGACTTGACAAAAATTCTTATAACACTTTATCTTGTACACTACCAAGACAAAGCTGGGAAGTAGGTAAGGACCCAAAACAAAGGGAGCTAGAGGAGGAAGGCAGGCATTAGATTTAGCCTAACTCTGTGCCTGGGGGATCGCTTCAGAAGGGATACCTAAACTGCACTCTACCATTCTCATCCTGTCTGTATGGGCTTTATATCCTCTAGTGCTACAAGCACTGATGAGCTCCCCATGCCACCTATGGCAACTGTTAGAGACATAGAGACTAACCTGTGCTCATGGAGGTGGAATTCTGTGAGTATGGGCTGTGGACCCTTGGCTTTTATGCCCTGTTCTCTACTCAGCAACAGTAGTGATAGAAAGATCTGGGATAGAAACAAGCATCTCCCTCTGTCTGAGATGAAGGAAAAGGCCTTCTCTGCATGTTACAATCTTATATCCTCCCTTGCTTTGTCATAGGTGTGTAAGCCTTTCAGAGATCCTATTATTTGCTGCAAATATTCTACTACCAAGCATAAAATGACTTGCCTAGTAGTACTGCTTGTTTTATCTGGTATTTTCTTGTGCCTAGTCACAGCATCTTAGTCCTTCTACCCCTAAGCTGCAGTCCTGATTGCCTGCTTTCCCAGTGGGCAAACTTCATGCCTTCTCTTTTTCTCCATAGGTGCCCAACTGTTCCAACTCATAAGTGGGACTCCATCATTCAGCCTGTAGCCCTAGTTCCCTTGGGTTGTGGCAGCACTTCCCCAGAATGTCTAGACAAGCCTGCAATTCATGGTATTGGTAGAGGAGGAAGGGCAATGCAACGTTCTAAGATCCTTACAAATCTGCCTAGTCATCTGGTATTGGGAGAACATACTGTCTGTTTAGTGGAAGACACACAACCCTGACTCCACCTGTTCTCCCTTTCTCATTTACTTTTCATTTTTTAGGGAGACAAAGGGGCCCTAATAAATTATATTCAAGACCTTGCTTTAGGCCAAGGACCTTGATGCTCAGGGGCTGACAGATTTTATAGACTGGGGAGTACCTGGGAGGTTCCCTCAGAATTGTGGAGACTCCTAATATAACAGGCTAATCTTCAGAAGTGTGTGTCTCTGTGGAGGAATTTCTCCTAATTGGCTAAAAGCAATGCCCAAGTCAACCACAACCACTTTGTTCAGCAAGCCTTTCACAGACCATCAGCTACAGGCCAGCCATCTTAGCAGGGACTTTCCACAGGTCATCAAACATTAGTGATTGGCCAGTAGTATCCTAGGGCATGACACAAGTTGTGTTTTTAAAGCAAAGGTCATTTAGGAGACTCAGCAGTGATGGGATATTGCAAATACAAGTCCTTAACATTTGTTAATATGTTGTTTTAGAACACACCCAGCTAATATAGCATAGAAAGATCTTATAAATCAAATACAATTAATATAATCAGTATGTGCTTAATTAATCATAACTCAACAGAATTAGTTAACATACCTAATTCAAACTTCATCCTGCTCTGCTTAATTCACTAACTCACTGATATCCCTTAAATCACAATGAACTGAGTAAATACTGATTAAATCAAGCAGGGATATCAAAATTATCTTTACACTAAAAACTTTCTCCAGAGGAAGTAATGTAATCTAAGGCAGGGAAGTCCATACATGGTGCCTGCTTTGAGAGAAATAAACATGGATACAACCTTACCCTGTTTGTCCTTCTTAAACTGAACTCTGAAGGTTTACAACCCTCAAAATGCTCCAAGAAATGGTAGAAGAGCTGGGAGGCGCAGCCACTAGAAGAGATAACTTGACTTTGCCCTGAGAGGTACCATAGCATTATTGGACACATCACCGAAGGGGAAATATGTCAAAAACCAATAAAAGTTCCAGGAAGAAATAGATGGAGGTGTAAAGTCAAGAGAAGGAAAAAATGACCATAAGAATGACTGAGTGCCCTACCAGGGTAAAGAAGTAGGTGAAGAATTAGCACTGTATCCCAGACAGATCATAAAAATGGGAAAAGGACCTTCATGCATAAATGTATTTATAGCAGGTCTTTCTGTGGTATCCAAGAATTGGAAATTGAGGGGATGTCCATCAATTGGAGAATGGCTGAACAAGTTGTGGTATATGAATGTGGTGGAATACTATTGTGTTGTAAGAAGGGGTGAGCAGCTGAACTTCAGAAAAACCTGGAAAGACTTATATGAACAGATGCTGAGTGAAGTGAACGGACCCAAGAGAACAACTTGGATTGTATGTAGTAACAACCACTTTGTGTGATCACCAGCTTTATTAGATTTAGCTCTTCTTAGCATTGCAAGGCTCTAAGACAACCTCAAAAGGCTCATGATGAAAAATGCTGTCCACATCCAGAGAAAGAACTATGGAGTCTGATTGCAGAGTGAAGCAGACTATTTGCTCCCTTTCTGTTTTCTTCTTTCTCATGGTTCATCCCATTGATTCTAAATCATCTTTACAACATGACTGATAAAAAAATATATTTAATATAGATGTATAAGTAGAGCCAATATCAGATGGTGCAAGGTCTTGGGGATGGGGATGGGATGGGAAGGATAGGTCTTTCTCAGGTGATGGAGGGCTCAAAGTGGTTCACAACTGCATTATCAGCTCTGCAGGTAAAGAATGATCTCAAGTGTCACAGGAATGAAAAATTCATTTGGGGGTCAATCATGGGAGAGCTCATATGTAGATTTAAGGGATGCATAATTAAGGAGAGGTCTAATAGTAGGGGTCGTTATGGATGGAAGAAGGAATAAGTATTAATCATCTACCATGTTCCTGGTACTGCACTTGGCTCTTTGTATGAGCTCAGAGTTCTAGGTACACTGAGAAAGTCTAGGATAGGTAAGAAAACTTTGCTGGATGCTGGAAAGCAATAGTGGATATTGGACAGCAAAGTCACTCTCCAAAAGTGATGCCTTGCCTGAAATGAAATCTAAAAGTAACAAATATCCACCCCTGCCTGGGGACATGTCTTGACACCACCACCACAACTCCCATTACAACCACCACATCGAAAATGATTTATTTGACCAGTTTTCAAGCAAGAAGTTTTAAAAAGTTTATCTTTTTATTACAATTATTTTTCTTTTTATTAATTAATTTTTAGTTTTCAATATTTGCTACCACAAAATTAGGTAAGAAAGACCCAGAGTTCAGGAAGTCCTATTTAAAGCATATCTGCAAATTCTGCCTTTATTAAAGCTGTAGAGTGTAAGCTCCTTGAGGGCAGGGACCCTCTTTTTATATCTCTTAACATCTCTGCCCAAAGCACAGTGCATGGCACACTGTAGTCACTTAATAAAGTGTATTGATTAATTACTTTTGTTATACATTATGACAGTGAGAGATATTTTTAATGAACAAAGACCTAGTACCTGACCTAAAGATGCTTATCATCCAATAGGGGAGATAGGACACATGCTTTAAGAACCTCCATACAAAGTAGAATAAGATAAGGCTATAAGATAGCAGAAAGAATCCTTGCTCTGGAGCCACAGGATCTTGGTTGAAATCTTGCTTCTGTTACTTACCAATATTTTCACCTTGGGCAAGTCTCTTCATCTCCTGGGTTTCGATGATCTCAACTTCAAAATGAGAGGGCCTTTATAGATGGACTGGGTTTACCTTCAACTCTAGATTGTAATCCTATTAAAGAAAGACAGCTTTACAAAAGCTCACTGAAAGGAAGACCCAGCATTGGGAAGCTGATGGCTTTCTGGAGGAGATGGCATCTGATCTGAGACTTGCAGGATGAGGATGAGTAGAATTTCCACAGAGGTAAGGAAGGATTTTGAGGTGGAGAATATGATCAAAAGTCCTAGAGGTTTCTTCATTTGTATAATGAAAGGCATAAGTTCTCTTAGCATTATCTTGGTTTGTTGTTGTCTTTCCTTCTTGAGGAGGATCAAAATGACATCACTCTACTTGAGTCAAGTTTCAATGGGTCCAGCTGTGACTGGTCAGATCAATACTAGTTTGGAATGCTCTACCACAGGTTGGGCACCAATAGCCTGTGTGAACATTTGGGGTAGATACTCTAAATGTGCACATCCTGCATTTTCTTGGAGCTGTTTCAGTTCTGCTTTGCTTACAGAGCACAGCACCTTCTCTGATGATGGCATGCCATGCTGAGAGGTCCTATGCCAGTCACACAATCAATTCCAAAGTTCATAAGAGAGACCTTGAGAGTGTCCTGTATTGAGTATGTTTAGGGAATGTGGAGTCATCCCTTTTGGTTGGAATGTAAGCTTTGTGAAAGGAAACGGTATATAGGGTTAGGAAAAAGAGTAGGGCTAGACTACAAAAGGGCTTTTAGGCCAAACTGTGTTTCTGCACCATTCAGAGAAAGTAAAATGTTTTGAAACTCATTTGATCAGTGCTGTACCTCAGGAAGGGCAACTAGGTGGGTGAGTGGACTGAGCACTGGGCTTAGAATAAGGAAGATGAATCTTCCTGAGTTCAAATCCATCCTCAGACACTCATTAGCTGCTTGATCCTAGACAAGTTTGCCTCGGTTCCTCACCTGTAAAATGAGGTGGAGAAAGAAATGGCAAACCACCCTAGTACTGCCAAGAAAACCCCAAATAGGGTTGGGAAGATTTGGACAGGATTTAACAACAACTAGGACAGTAAAGTACTTCAGAAAGGTTAATCTGTTTAGGATTGGGGTAGGGTTGGGTGGGAGGAACTGGAGGCAGTGAGATTTTTAAGGAGACTATTTCTGGAAGAAAGGAAAGGGGTTGGTGGAGAAAATGGGAAAGTAGGGACTGATTGGAGAAAGCAGAGCTAAGCACTTGGAGTCAATTCAAACTTCAACAAGTTTGACCAGCAGGATCAAGCTATTGAAAGCTCTGGCTCCAAGAGGATGGGCTACCATAGCATCTCACAGTCCCTACTGTGTGCCTCTCTTGTCTTTGGCATTTCAGCAATGGCCTTGGGGTGATCTCAAGATGTACTCTCTCTCCTAGGTCAACTGAACACAAATTCCTCTTACCTAATGAGCCTAAGAAGTGAGGACCAAAAGGAATTAGGAATTTTGGGGTACTTACTTGGCCAAAGAGGATAACTGAGCAGGCTAAAAAATAATATTTCTCTTCAAGGATGGATGTACCCCTTTAACTCAGACCTCAAACTCATTTAGGTTCCATGGGGCAAGGCCTGGGCCCTAGCCAGGGACTTCAAATATTCCTTTTTTCACATCATCATACAGGAATAGGGTAATAATACTATTGAGGTCTGTTTCCCCATCCACAGCAGTAAATTCCTGCCAAGCAGAAGGAGCTGCAATGTCTTCCATACTGCTGAAGGCTGAAATGGTCTTGGTTTCCCTCTGGGTTCCCATCCTCTGAAATGTCTCCAGACATAGGGAGCCCACTGAGCAGAGGAATGGCTGGGATGCTTGGATGCTTGTGCTTGGACCCCAGTTCGAAGTTCCCATTTCTCCCTAGCCTCAAAACACTATCCCTGACAGTTTTCTCCCCAGCCCAAGGACACCATGCCTAGCAATAAGTCATGAGTGGGCCTCAGTAAGACAAAGTATCTTTTCCTGTTACAATAACCAGCTGACCTCTGTAGAATTCCCCTTGTCAAAAGAAGATTGTCTTGAACCAGCAGAATTGTCATGTATTGCTTCCCACAGTTACGGTATACAATTCAAGGTCAAGCTGTAGACATCAGCTCTAAAAGGTTTCTTGCTACAGATATAACAGACCACAAATATATCCCTTGGTGACCTCCCCCCCATTCCTCTTCACCCCCATTTTAGAGTAGTGACCAAGGTTGTATGTTTAATAAACTTTGTTTTTCTTTGACTTTAAGAAGTCTTGAGTAGAATTCATTGGAGCAGGACCCAGTGTGTCGGTATTTGGGGTACCTAGCACCCCTAAACATCAGCAGTTGGACAAGAGAAATATTTTAATAGGCAAATAATGTCTTAGTATCACGCAAATAGCAACCCTGACGATCCCCTGAAAAAGAATGTAGAGAACCCCAGGGGTACACTGACCACACTTTGAGAATCCCTGACTGAAGAGCTTTTGGTGAAGCCTTAAGAGCCTTGTGGTGAACGTTTGAGTGCGGAGTAATGAATTTGCAGACAGTCCCTTGAATGTTGCTTACACAGTTTATAGTCAGTGCCTAGGGGAGGGCGGGGCTTTCTCGGAAACCTAAACAGTTGTATCTTTCACTTTGAGGGGAAACTAGCCAGTTGCCAGTGCTGACCAGGTAGGTATGGGCGCCCCCTCCCCAGAAGCTTGGATCTTACCCCCTAGTACTTAGCTAATGATGTGCGTGGGTTTCCCTCCAGCCCTCCCAGCCCCATCCCCACTCCCTCTCTCACCCTCATCCCCAGCCGCACCAGAACCCTCCCAGCAAGGGCGGCTGTTCTAGGTCCGGCTCTGGGGCTCACATGTCTCTGTCCCTCCAGGCGGTCCGGGCACGGGGCAGCTTATTTACTGGTCTTCCTGATGGCTCGCTGCCTTCCGTATCCCATGCCCTCCACGCCTATGCAGCGCTGGGACATCCCCTCCTGCCCAGTTTCTTGCCACTTTGAAGTCCGGTCTTCCTGGGGGCTCCCCTGCGGGAGACATTTAAATAGTATGTGGAGGGTCCTGCTCCTGAATCCAAGGTCCCCTCTTCACTGGGTTTCCTCTTGCGTCCATGGCTACGGGTCTCCCATAAAGAAGTGGCGTCTGCACACCTGGGTACCGGCAGATCCAGGCCCTCAGGGATTTCTTATGCCAAGTAGGGAGGCTGTGGCGCTAAGAGGGAAGGAGAAAATCTCTAAATCTGGGCTTCGGTTTGTGGGCTTAGACGAGTGCGACCTCTGAAAACCTGTCTTCTCCCCCGGTCCCGCTATTAAATGCCTTAAAGACCTCCTAAGGTTGAGAGGAAGGGTTGTGCTTTGGAAAGAACTCCGGACTTGGATCTAAGATTCAGAAGACCTGAATCTGAATTCTGTTTCTGAACCTTGGACAAATCATTTCCCTTTTCGTGGCTTCAGCTGTACTAGTTACAAAGTACTTCCAGCGCTTTGGACCTTTATGAGAACTTTGGCCTTGTTGCCCAGGCCTCCTGTAGTTCACTCATTTTGTACAATTTCCTGCTCTGTCCCTTCCTGTTCTTTACTTAGAGCTGTGGAAGGGCAGAGTTTTTGTTCCAGCCAGATCTACTAATGCTGCAGGTTCTAGTACCCTGAGCCTTGCCCCCTGTTCTGACAGCACTTTGCGGGCCCCACCCAGCCTTAGCTAGGATTTGCCTGATTGTTCCTGATCACATTCTTGCAGAAACTTGGGACTGGATGTTGAGAGTTGACTTGGAGGTGATAATCATTTAATATCATTTCTGGATTTTAATAAGGGGCCCAGCCTGAATTAACCAGAAGAAGAGGCTGGACCTAACAGCTTCTTTGTTTTCTGAGTAAAGTCAGAGAATACCTCTTCCTAGGTCAACAAGGTCAGATGGGGCTGACTTAAGAGCACTCTTTTGGAGACCCTTAACCCAAGACACTATCTTGAATAAAGGGATTTTTTCCGGTATCTTAATAGTTTGTAGACATATACTATGTTATGGCATAGAAAACACAGATATCCTGGGTTGTAATTTCAATTGACACTCTGTCAACTCTCATATTGTATTTGCCACCTCTTCACTTAAGAAAATTCCTTTCTCATGGTATAGTTAAACACATATAGACATCATAAATCTGAGGGACACAGATGTTCTTGGATTGTCCTAAAACAGACTTAAGCCTGGTCATTCTTGTAACAGTCAGAACTTATGGCTCCTTGTACAAATTTTCTAGCTTAGACTAGCCCAAAGGGATAAAACTATATGCATTAACATATCCCCTAGCCTGTTTGCTTCCTTTAATCAAATTTTGAGGTGAACTAGGTGTCATATGGCATAAATAAGGACTTCTGCACAGCTGAATTCTCTGGGTGAGTCTAGGTTTTACTGCTTTAAGGTGATAATTAGCAAGCATTTCTTAAACACCATGTGCCAAGACCTCTAGGTGCTACAGTGGATAGAATGCCAAGCCTGGAGTTAGAAAGACTCCTCTTCTGTGAGTTCAAACCCATCCCCAGACACTTAATTAGCTGTGTGATCCTGGGCAAGTCACTTGCCTCTCAGTTCTTCCTTTTTAAAATGAAGTGGTGAAGGAAATGTTAAAGCACTTCAGAACCTTTGCCAGGAAAACCCCAAAAGGGGTCAGGGACAGTCAGACAGGAATGAACCTGAACAAGAAAAAAGATATGGTAGGCAATACGCAAATGCTGATTACAAGGAAAAGCAAAAACAACTTCTGCTCTCAAAGAGCTCATATGCTGTGGGAAAAGAAACCATGAAAATAACTTAATATTTATTAAAATATTACTAAATACTAAATAAAAACTTGTTAAATGTTAAATACTTTAAAAAAAAGAGAAGTTAAGGCTGAGCATGGAGGGCCAAGGAACTGCTACAGGTCTTCAGAAGGGTAGGACCCATTCCCATCAATTTTCACTTTCTTGGTATCATGGAGAAGTTTAGCCAAGGTTAACGATGACTTCTTGTGGCTGTTTTGACCTTTTAGTATTCACTGAATGTTCAGAGTTGTGTCTTAGCTAACTTTTTAGAATTTTTTTTAAGTAGGTAAGGGCACCACTATTTCTTTTCATAAAATATTAGGGTGCCAGTGGGAAGTCTCCTTGTCATCCCCAGAGAGTCCGCTGTGGAGTGATACAGGTCAGAGACTGACCTGGCTCATGGTAGAGAAGAAGCTGGGAGAAGACTTCCCTAAACATGACAACCATCACTATACCCAATAGGATTGCTTGTTTAGAATTGTCAGGTCTTGATATAAATCAAAGCTATGAGTTGAGGAATAAATCATCTTTACTTGAGAAACCAGGTTAGATTCCAGGGTAGAAAACCTGTCGCCCTGGCAGCCAACTCACTGAGAAAGGTTCTGTCAGCAGGGTGAAGCCCACCCATCAAAATGCAGAAGAGACCAAGCTGGGTTGAAAGCAGAAACATTTTATTAGGAGGAAAAACAGACTCTAGTGCAGTGGTTCCTAGTACAAAGGAGCCCATAGCCTAGCAGAGGCAGGGGAGATTTATGCTTGAAAAGCGCAAAAAGGATGTTCATGAGGGGCTAGGAAAAAGAATAGACAATCTTTCCCATAAACAGGAGGACATAGAAGCACATGCTTTGAAGGTAAAGTTGACCACAAGGCTGCTTTGGACCGGTTTTGGGGGAGGGATTTCAGCTCAGCAAGGTTATCCAGTGAACACCAGCAAAGGAGTCTGGGAATGAGCAAAACTTTGGCTCACTGCTGATTGGCTTCTTTCAGCAAACAGGCTTTTATCTGTGTCCAGTGCATCTGCCTGGTAAGGTAAATCATAAAAAACAGACACATTAATCTCAGGGGCACTTCCATAGTTTCTTATCATTTGAGATAAGGGGAAGGAGGTGGTATGAGGTTGCAAGGTCCTAACAAAGGAGTCTACAGTGGCCCCTGGCAAGGAAACCCACTTCATTCTGGCTGTTTTGCTCTTCATGCCATGAATCCCACTGGAAGGGGGCAAGGACATTAGAAGCTGAACTCCAGCTTAGGCTAAGTTCCTTTCCACGATAAAATCTGTGGGTGGGGAGTTAGGGTACAATTCAGCCCAGCCTAATCGTGAATAAATCTCTTAAGAGCAGGAATTTAAAAACATTACTGAAATTCTGAAATTACTAAGATCATTAAGGGAATGGCAGGTAATATTTGGTGTTAATAATTTTCTGTCATAATGTTAACAATTTTCTGTCAGAAGATACTCTGATGAGAAGATCCAAGAACTAAAGCAAGGTCAGCAGAAGAGTTGGATAAAGACCAGTGACAGAAGAAAAAGGTATGGTAAATACTGTCATCAAAGTATATTGCAGACCACTGAAAGAGGACATCAGTAAGGACACTGACACACATCACAAATTTTACTCAGACATTTCAGTTCTCTAAACATCTACTAGAACCCTTTTTTTCTTCCTCATCTTCTCCAACCAGAACAGCTAATACTTTTCTGACTTCAATGATAATATCCTCCTTCAAAAATTGAAAGAAACCAACTAGGGAAAGTCCATTGTGAATTTGATGCTCACCAATAAGGAAGAACTGATTGTGAGTGGAGGGGACAGAAACTTTGGTGGGGAAGTCATCACTGCAGCTTAGAATGTGTGACAGAGAAGTAGAGAGCCAGGCAGAGTTTGACACAGGCTCTAGATTTTAAGAGCAGACTTCAAGGGGTACAGACACAGAAAATGTCGAATTTCATGACCCAGATTTCTACAGGTTTTCCAAAGCAGTAGCAAACCTCCTAAATATATTGAAGATTCCCTTTAGATGCTGAGGTTCTTAAAAACAGGAACATCTTGGTTTCTAAACTTGTTTCACAGTGTTTTGCACCCAGTAAGGGCTTCACAAATGCTTTGTCATTCATTCAACCAACCATTGTTGAATACCTCCCAAGACTGCTCTCAAAAATGAAATTCTTCAGTGACTCCCTTCAGGAAGACAAAGGGGAATAATAAATAGCCTAAAGAAAACCCCCTATGACCACTTGGAGAACTTTACAAAAAACTTAGAATTTTTTTTTTTAATAGTTGTAAAAATGGTGAAAGCAAGATCAGGTAATGAAAAATGAATGGAAAAGCATGCCTTTGTCATGTAAGAAAAACATACTAGACTACTGAAATATGGATTGAGCTAAGACTGCTAAGGAAATCTAAGGATGACCAAAAAAGAAGAAGAATCTGGCTTCCTTTAGGATTTGGGTCACAGCTTGGTAAGACTCAGAGAGGAGAGTTCAACAATAACACACTCTCCTTGGAAACAACTACAGCCCCTACCAACAGAAACAAGCCCATTTGTTGACTATATAGTTCCTCCCTGAATAAAGTAGGGACTGCCCACTTTGGGCATCAATCCTCCTCTGTCCCCTTACTTTACCTGTGCTGGAACTGAAGCCACCACTTCTCCTCTAGCCTTTCTGCATCTCCTACATGTTCAGCTATTGCAATTCTATCAGTAGGTAAGGCTCACTGTGCCTAAGTGAGTGAGTTAGTGAGTGAGCCTAGGGGAACTTGAATCTTGGCCTCACAGATTGAATGGAGACATGTCTATTCTGTCTGACCTCTTCTTTCCCTGTTTCCTGCCACCTTTGCCTGCCTTCCACCTGGTGGATTGTTTCTTGCAGAGAATTCTGATTCAATAAAAAACTGAGTCAGCAATGGTGTTGGAACAACATCTATGGATTACTTAAGAGTTCACTTTTCTTTGTTCTTATTTTAAATAGAGTTTCACCATGGAATACCCTTGTGGTCTTCTCACTCACTCCAAGCAGCCAGGTAAGTCTACCATGAGTACCAGCAAGGAAAAGAAAAAGGAGAGAGAACTCTATAGCCCTTCTGTGGAGTCTTTGGTGCTGAGAATTGAGGGCTGATGTGCATTTCCTTCCTCCAGTGCCCCTTAAGAGCATCTCAGTGGCTGTGTCTATCCGTGAGTTTGTGGCAGATGTGTCTGCAACCCTGGACTACAAGAATGAGGAAGCAGATCCTGTGGAAGCATTCTTTGTGTTCCCCATGGATGAAGACTCTGCTGTTTATAGCTTCCAGGCTCTGGTGGATGGGAAGAGTATAGTGGCAGAAATACAAGAGAAGCAGCAGGTAGTAGGGATGGTACCTCAGGCCTTTCCATTACATTCTTTCTGTTCAGTCAGTATGTTTTATTTGTAGTCTGAGCTGGAAACACTGAATTGCTTTTGTCCTCACTTGAGCAGCTATTTTGCTCATACTATTCTCTTCTGACAAATGAGGGGGTTGACCTAGATGGTCCTCCAGGGGCTTTCTGACCCTAAATCTCTGTTTCTTGACAGACACCATTTGGAGAGAAGTCAGCCTGAGTGGCTCTTGCTTCTCCCCCTGACCTTGCTGTCTTTTTCTTTCAGACTGCTTCCCCTAAGCCCTTTCCTTATCTCCCCTTCTGCCTCTCTCCTCCAAGACTTCTTTTCCTCTACTTGTTCCTAAGACATCCTCATTCCTGCTGTTCTTCTTGCCCCTCAGGCCCAGGAGAATTATGAAAAAGCCATCTCCCAAGGCCAACAAGCCTTCCTTCTGGAGCAGGATAGTAGCTCTGGTGACATCTTCAGCTGCAGTGTAGGAAATTTGCCCCCTGGCCAGAAAGCTTCTGTCACTCTGAGCTATGTTCAGGAACTGTCCCTGGAGGCAGATGGGGCTGTTCGCTTTGTCTTGCCAGCCATCTTGAATCCCCGGTATCTCCTGCAAGGTGAGGAGTCTGACTTCCTCTAGTAACAAAGGGATGGCAGAGTGTGGATGGAAGAACAAAGGGGATATCTGATTCTGCCTAGATCCTATGGCCTAGGTGAGAAAAGCAAACTTAATTCCTTCTGGGATCCTCACTGTGTGGCTCATTTCAGAGTCAGCTGAGGCAAACAACATCACCTCTTCAATTCCTCGGGTTCCTGGGAAGGAGCTGCCCTACACATTTAGTGTCAGTGCCAATGTCTGCTCTTCAAATGGCATTGAGAAGGTCGAGTCTAACTGTGTTCTGAGTCCCCTGCAGTATTTGGAAGATGACAAAACTGTTGCCCAGGTAACTAACTAGGAGGGGAGCACTATTGCCTTGGTTCCCCTCCTGACTTCCATACTTCAAAGCCCTGCTTTCTGTTTCCAGTTACTCTCCAATGTCCTGAACTCACATTTAACATGGTGATATTGTACACTCTCCATCTTCTTCTAGACCTTGACTTTTCTCCTTTCACATCAACTCCATCCCAAAGCATCTGACCAATGAGAAATTAACTCTGCAGCCCCTGGTTCTCATCGGGGAGTTCAGAAGAAGCTCCTGGAATTTTCCTTCTTTTCTTAGCATTGTTCTACTCTGCCCCATCCTCATTCAGGTTTCCTTGGCTGAAGGGCATCAGTTTGATCGAGATGTTGAGATTCTGGTTTACTACAGGGAAGTGAACACACCCAGTGTCTCTGTGGAGCTGGCCCAGGCTGATGCCAAACCAGGTGAGCCAATCTCAGGAGCTTGCTCACCATGCTGAGGATCTGCCCCCTAGGCATTCTGACATTCGTCAGAGAGGTACTGATAGACTTGTGAAATGGTTGTACTAATGATATGCAGTGGTGGTCTCACAAATCCCAAGAGGGTGATTCATTACCTTACTGAAAGAGAACAAGGAAGGATTTCATTATAATACCAAATATAGTATTGCTAAGGCTTAAAGAAAGAACAAAGTTACTGTCCTGACTGTTCAATATTGTGCTATCATCTTGTGACTTAATTTAAAGTCATAATTTCTTGTAGTCTCAGACCCAGAATCCCAGAATTGGAAGAAATAACATGGACCCTACTGTCTAAAGCAGGTTCTTTGTATAGAAGCTGTTGTCTAGCCATGGCTTCCCTTTTTGTTGGTAGGACCTTATATGTTATCCATCTTCAATTTATGGTGATTAGATTGGGCACATGGTTCTAGTTGGATGAACTCTTTTGGGATTCTCTCAAGTGATGTGTGACCCACCCAATTGTTTAGGTCAGTATATGTCTCTGAGGTACTTCACATGATGTCAAAGGATGTAGAAGTACCCTGTGCATGAGATGGTTCCTTGTCCTGTACAGATTGTCATTGGCAATTTTGTAAGTTGTCTTAAGTCCATTTGCAACTAGAACACAAATGCAAACCAAAAATAAGAGCTGAAGGTGTGATAATTAAACCTTCTACCTCACTCAGCTTCTTTCCCACATCATTTTGTTTTCTGGTGACATGTGGTATATATTTTGGTTATTTATTTTATTTCATATATTTTTAACCTCTGGGTAGGTTCCCTGATGGGAGATCCAGCTGTGATGGTGAGCTTCTACCCTGCCATCCCCAAGTCTCAGGGAAAGAACACTGCTGAGTTTATCTTCCTCGTGGACTGCTCAGGGAGCATGTCTTCCCGCATGAGTAGCACAGGTTTCCAGTTGCGCATAGATAGTGCCAAGGTACCAGCTTTTTTTCTCTTTTATGAGCCTCTTGCATACAGTTTTTTTCAGGAGTGAGAATGGAACTTGTGAGATTAAATTAATCTGGTAATGATTATTTCCTTATGTTGGGCTGAATTTGAAAGTGACCCCTTTAAGTGTAACTCACTGGGACTGGAATCATGGAGGGGAGAACAGGGTGAGACCCAAGTAGCACAAGAATGGAAAATGGCAGACTTCATTTTTTTTAATAATGTCTTCTCTCTCTTTCCTCTCAGGAAACTTTGGTCCTGCTGTTGAAGAGTTTGCCCCTTGGTTGTTTTTTCAATATCTATGGATTTGGATCATCCTTTGAGTCATTCTTTCTGTGAGTCTCTGGCTAGAGTCACAGAGCTGGGGAGAAGGATGGAGGGTAAAAGGGGAAGTTTTAGGGGAGATATTACAAATAGCATAGCTATGGAATTTGTGGTATAAGACCTGTCTTTGGAGCTGGGGCTTATGAGAAGGAGAGGAGGCTTAAATTCTTGACACTACTGGAAAATATCTCTCATGGAACTCTGATGTGTATGTGTCTCAGAGAGAGTGTGGAGTACACGCAGCAGTCCATGGAGGAGGCTGTGCGGAGAGTAAAGGCTTTGCAAGCTAACCTGGGAGGAACTGAAATCTTAGAGCCACTGAAGAACATTTATAGCAAATCCTGCAGGCCAGGCTATCCTCGGCAGGTGAGCAATGGGACTGGGACAAAGGGAGCCACCAGTCTTGTTTAGTTGGTGGGTCCTCCGCATTAATCCTGGCTGAAGTCAGCAGTGACCAAGTTCATTTGGAGGCAGTTGGGGTCACGTGACTTGCTAGTAAGTGTCTGAGGCTGGATTGGAACTCAGATCCTGCTGTCTCCAGGGCAGGTGCTGTATCTCTTGGGCCACCTAGCTGCCTCATGTTAAGTCCCTAGTAAGAACAGACTTGGGAGATCTAACAGAGTTTCCCCTCTCATAGAAGGATCTCATCCCTTGCCCTAGGAATGAGTCCTATTAGCTATACAATGACAACTGAAAATTCATTTTGCAATTTGTGATGTGCATGACATAAATGAGAAATTATATAAATGATAATCGTATTATTTATGTCATTTGATTCTTACAACAATTGTGAGGTTAGTCCTACAGATGTTATTGTCTCCACTTTACAGCTGGACCAACTAAGGTTTGGAGTTGAGTGACTTGCTCATGGCTATAGAACTAGTTAAGTGATAGAGACGGCTTTGAAGCCAGGCCTTTACTGATGGACTGTGAGTCCATCCTTCTTTCTATTACACTCACTGTCTCTTCAAATTATTGCAGAGTTCCAATGAAAGGTCTCGCTCACAGAAGACCCTGACTCAGCAGTTTAGGATGCTCTGAAAACTCCCAGTTTAGGAGGCTCTGAAACCTCTCAGGTGCCCTGAATGAACTACCTACATCACAGTTGCTGAGACTTTTTAAATGCTCAGCACAGTGGCTGGCACATAGCAGGTGCTTCATAAATACTTATTACCTTCTTCCTGCCACAACCCCATATCCCAGCTCTAATGGCATCTATACTGCTGCTGGCAAGTGGCCATCCAACCTCCCCTTATAGACACACAGTAATGTGGAGCTGAACAGTGAGGTAACCTGCTCTGTGGTGGGACAGGTGCTGTAGTTTGGGTCAGGAGAGCCCTGGGCTGAGGCACCTGATGTGGCTTTGACAGGATCTGTGCCTGCTTGTCTCCCTCTGCAGCTCTTCCTCTTCACAGATGGGGAGGTGTGTGATACATGGAAGGTCATTGCTGAAGTTCAACGTCACAGTCAGAATCATAGGTATGGTTTTCAGGATTCAGCCTGTGACACATACTTGCTCCTTGTGGCTCTGGGCCTCAGTTTCTTCATCTGTAATATGAAGGATTTGGACCAGCCAGCCTCAGGGGTTTCCTCCTGCCCACTATGATTCTGTGATGATGATCTGTAGATGGCTGGGTATGTTATCCCTCACCAGGAGTCCACCCCCTAAGGCATTTGTCCTCTCATTCCCCACTGAAGCAGGGGTTAGGAACCCTTTACTACGACTTCCATTAGCCAACTTCTGTCTTCTCATTGCAGGTGTTTCTCTTTTGGAATTGGAGAAGGGGCTTCCACCAGCCTTATTAAAGGTGTAGCTCGGGCAGGTGGGGGCACTGCAGAATTCATCACAGGCATGGACAGAATGCAACTCAAGGTGACCTGGTTTTCTGTTTTCCAAATGCATCTGTTCTACCCTGAGGCCCCACAAGAGCTCCCTGATCAGGGATATGTCCTTGTCCCCACACCCTGTGCTCTGATGATTTTTGTTTGGAGGTGGTTGGGAAGTCTGCCTGGTGGGTGAAGAGGGAACTTTCCCTTTCTACAGCCTTCCCAGCTGTAGACCTGAGAGTTCTTGAGTGTGGGGCACGGGATACCCCTGTGTGTCAAAGGGTGTTGAGGATGTTCCCTGGGAAAGTCTCTGGTCAAGACAGACAGATGCTTAAGAAACATGAACATTAAGGGAATGAAGGGTAAAGTCTGCCTGGGACCTTTCCTTGTTTCCCTGGATTTTCAGCTTCTACAACTTGGCTTTACTTTTTTTGTAATGGCAAAATTCCCACTCTCCCAATTTTCCTGTAAATGACAAAAGGAACTGGGGCCCAGATTGCAGTGATGTGTTCAGGAGTTTGGAAGAGTGTTGAAGCCAGGTTTCTCACATGACCAAGGAGGAGGAAATGTCTTTCAGCCCTTACTTAGCATCTCCCATCAAGTTCCTCCCTTCCTGTAAACCCTCCTTTTCCAGGGGTCTCTTCCAGCTCAAGCACTGCAGCTTCCATTGTGTTCCCCCAGGCCCTCAGGTCTCTCAAGCAGGCCCTGCAGCCAGTGGTACAGGATGTCTCCTTCACCTGGACTCTGCCCCTTGGGATGGAGCCTTCCTTGCTCTCCCCAGCTCCTATGGTCATCTTCAGGGGTCACAGGTTAATCATCTATGTCCGGTTGAAAGGGACAAATGCAGTAAGTCCCCCTCCCTACTTTTGGGCCCCATGGTTGTAATAGCCAATATCCAAACACTACCTTCGGCTTTTCCTTTTCTGTCAGTAGGTAGTTGATGGGCTCATCTAGAGGATGGCACATGGAAGGCAGGAACAAGTTCTCTAATTTCCTTTCCCTTCTGGTATACGTGGACCTTGATAATATTTTTTCCTGAATATGATTCCACTCTGATCTGGTGCAGTATATGGGACAGAGGCATGGCTCTGGGTTCCAAGGACATGGGTTCATTTATCACCTCAAATGACTTATGATCAGGAACAAGTCACTGAGCTCCTTTGGGCCTCTGTTCCCAGTTATGTAAAATGAGGGAGTCAGACTGCGTGTCTTCTGAGGTCACTGCAAGCTCTATAGCTATGATCTTATGCTTGTGATTTAGACCTCAAGACTGCCCTTAATGGGCAGTCTACTCCCTGACCTCTTTTCTTATCCTCTTCTAGTCCAAACAGGCAGCAGGTGAAGTATGTCTTTGCTACACACTCCAAGGTGAAGATTTCAGGAACACAGTGCCATTCTCCCTGGACCCTAAGGCAGATGACAAGTAAGAATGCTTGGTGATTCCTCCCTCCTTTTTCATCTGCCTGTTTTTGAGGGTTCTCTTCCTCCCTTTCCCATTAATCTCTCTCCTGTGGACCCAAACATCTATTTTTTTTATTGCCATTTGCTTTCCCCAGTTATTGGTAATCATTAGGAATTAGGGGTTAGGACTGCCTTGCCAGGTGCCCATAGGTAGCACAGATGATTGTCTTGTTCCAGACTGACCATTCATCGCCTGGCTGCCAAGTCCTTGATCCAGACCCTTGAAGGAAACTTACAGGATGCTGCAGAAGTGAAGAAAAGAGTGGTGGATGTTAGCCTTCAGTTGGGAGTTGTCTCTTCTCACACTGCCTACATTGCTATCAATAAGGAGCTCAATCAGCCCATTCAGGGACCCCTAACTTGGAGGGACATTCCATTGGCTGGTCCTTATCAGAGGGCCTTCAGAAGTGTAGGTAAGGTGGATCTGAGCCCCTTTACTTATATTCTAGAGATAAAACAGGAATATTGGTGTTTTGTATTTTGTATTTTGTGTTTTGTATTTTGATGTTTTTGTTTTTGTTTCTGGAAATTATGACTGGAATTTTCAGATGCTTTATTGGAGTAGCTTTTCTGCTGTAATGGGAAGGGAGGAAGCATCTCTTGGGGGAGATGGAAAAATCACAGAGAGAAAAGAAATAAAGGGGACTGGATAGAAGTATTAAGAAGCTGAAATCTTAGAGGGCAAGAAAGCCATGCCTGCTGAAATTATGGCCATTATTTGCCTATGTCCTTTAAACTACAGATATGTAGCTGAGTACACAATGTTGTGTAGCTGGGTATTACCTACCAAGAAGATATTGGGGACACACTCAACTGTTGTTATAGGGGATCACTTTGACACTTACAGAGACAGAAGCTCCTAGGGTAGGATCTTATCACTAGAGAAAGAGGTTATGCCAGGGGCCTCACACATTGAAGAATAACTTTCCTTCCTCTGGACTTTCTCACAGTATCTGACCCACAGATACTGAGGTTATTTTGATCTTAATTCCTGTCATGCTGGGTTTCAGGTCATTCTGCATCTCCTGCTTGCCTGTCAAACCTTGTCATATTCAACGGCCCTGTTAATGAGTTCTTCTCTGATTATGGTAACTGTCTGACTCAGACATTTCAATGATACCACCTAATAGAAGTAAGATTCCATTTTTTTTCTTTTATTTTGTATTTTTGCCTATTCCACCTGTAGGATTTTTCAAAAATATCTGCTGTATCTTCTAAGGTTACCTGCTCAGTATAAAGAGAAAATAGAAGTCCTCAGGAAGAACCTTTGAGTATAACCACAGTTAGGGATTGTGGTATGAATAATGGTCAAGGGAAGGAAATTAGGAAGTGTGGGTCAGATGTATAATGGTGTCACAAAAATGGCTAAAATTATCACCACTTTAGTCCTGTATCCCTTAAACTGCAGTTCTGTAGATGGGTTCAAAATATTTGTAGATGAGTATTACCTACCAGGAAAATTTTGGATGTTGAATAGCTGGTGTAAGGGACCACTTTGATACCTCCAGAGACAGAAGCTCCTGGGGGAGGATTTTTATGGCTAGAGAGAGGGTATGCCAGGTACCACACACCTTGAAGAATAGTCTTCCTTCCTCTAGATTTCCTGCCTGACCCTGGGATACTTAGAAGGTTGTTCTGATTTTAACTCCTATCCTGCTGGGTTTCAGGTACTTTTGTAACTCCTTTGCCCATTTCATTTTCATATGCTGCGTCTCTGACATCCAACACCTTAGAAGATGGTTGTGCTTTATCCGAGCCTGAAGATTTGGATGATTGTGATAGTTGTGGATTTTACGGTTCCACAATGATGTCTACCAGAGGTAACATTACATTTTCTCTCTTATTTTGTATTTTGGACTATTCCACCTGTAAGATTTTTCTAAAGTGCCTGCTCTTGCTTAACAAAAAAGAAGACTGCCATGTTTGCTAATTCAGCCCAACCTTCTTTTAAAATGGCATCACTCCAAGGTAGCCCAAGCATCATATTTAGAGAGGATTCCATGGCTAGAGGTGAAGGGAACTCTGGACTCTGCTTTAGATCATTGCCCCTTTGTGTTTTTAGATCATTACCTCTTTTACAAATGATTATTGCTTTGAGGCTTGACTCTGAAAAGTATTAGGCAAAGGAAGAAAGTTGACTTTTTTCATATTGTCATTGTGGGCCTTGCTTGACTGCCATGTACCCTAGTAACTCATATCATTTCTTCACAAAGGTATATTCTTCCTGGTGGCTAAGCATCAGCTCTTTCTTCTTCTTTTTTCTGTGCTCTAGTCTTCACCAGACTTTCAGTAAGAGCAGAGGAATCTTCTTTATGCAGGTTGGCACTGAACAGCTCCATCCTTTTCCGGGATGTGCTATCAGAGATGTGTCTGGAGTGCTCCTTAGTATGTGATCTGTGAGGTTATAAGGAGTCACTGGAATTTGTCAAGATGGGAAGTCACATGGTTAGGTCTACATTTTATAAACATCACTTTTGCAGATGTCTAGATGATAGATTGGTGTGGGGAGAGACTTAAGGCAGAGAGGACAGTGAAGAGGCAATACAATAATCCTAAGGATGGTGAATTAGGTTCATGATCATGTAGGTGGATGGAAAAGGAAGAGAGTGCTATGAGAGGTAGACATTATTGGACAACTGATCTGGCTGTGTGGGATGAATAAGAGGAATCGAGGATGACTCCAAGTTCATTAATCTGTCGACTGAGAGGATGGCTATGCCTTTAACAGAAACAAATTATGAAGAAGTTTGAATTTGGGGAGGAAGATAATAACTTATTTTGTGGACGTGTTGACTTTGAGATGCCTACAGTATCGTGAGTTTAAAATGTTGAATAGGCATTTGCTTATGTGAGACTGTAACTCTAGGAGGGAGATGTGGGCTAAAAATATAGAGTTAGGCATTATCTGCATGGAGATAATTAAATTTATTGGAGCTGGTTATGTTACCTACTCAGTATAAGGAGAAAATAGAAGTCCTCAGGAAGAATCTTTGAGTATAACCACAGTTACGGATTGTGGTATGAATAATGGTCAAGGGAAGGAAATTAAGAAGTGTGGGTCAGATGGAGAATAGTGTCACAAAAATGCTAAAATTATCACCATCTTATTCCTGTATCCCTTAAAGTACAGTTATGTTGAAGAGTATGTATTCAAGAAACTAAGAACATCTTCATTGTTAATTTCTGAAGATAGGTTGAGAAGGATTAGGATTGAGAAAAGTCTATCTGATTTGGAAGTTAAAAGACCATTGACAATTTAGGAGAGAACATTCTGAGTTTAGTAATAAGACTGGCAAGCAAGAAAGATATTGAGAGGTGAGATAATTGAGGAAGTAGAGGCAGAGAGCGTAAATAGCTTTTCATTTATATTTCCAAGCAATCATCTGGAAATCCCAGTCTTGATCTCAGTCTCGATCTGTTTTTCACTTCCCATCTCTACTTTTTCCTCCTGCATTCATCATGTAGCAGTGATTTAAAATCAAACAAAGCATACCTGTGGTCTTAAGATCTTGACTTTCTTGCTCAGTTTTTCATGATCTTCAGGAATGTCTTCTAGGTTTGTCCTGGTGACATTCTTTTCCCCTGTAGGATCAGGAAGAGTGAATAGTGGTTTTCGGTGAGATAACCTCAGGAGGTTCTCCTGTCATGTACTTGAATAAGAAAGCTTTCTTTTGTTATGGAGAAATGGATCTAGAGGATAAAACCAGAAGCCATAGTTAGAAGGTGGAAAGTCACAAGAAAAAGTTTGACATAAATAAAAAAACCTTATAAACTAGAATTATGCAATAGAAAGAGGGGCTGCTTAGAGGTAGTGAGTTCACCTTTGCAGGTGGTATCTAAGGAAAAGCGGAAGGGATGGTGTAGTGGGGATTCATGTAGGGTCATTTGGAATTTGACCAGAGAACAATTGTGGTTCCTCAAAATTCTGAAATTTTGTGATTCTCTGAGAAGGCTGAGTTAGTCAGGAAGTCATCAGCCATTTTTGCCTCGTATTTTTGACTATTTAGCAAATGGTCTTTCCAGTGAATCTACTTCAGCATTCTTCTGAAGGCTAAACATGTGCTTTACTAAAAGGACTGAGCTCCCAGCATCACTTCCTTGGGAAGCTCATCAGACTTATTCCATAGCTCCACATATTCTGCCTCTTCACTTTCTTCTCTACATTGAACTTGCCAACTTAACACAGGTGAGGACTCTCCTGTTCTTTATAACCTCCCAGTCCCCTGAAACATAAAGCTTTTCTTACCTTTCAAAATTCATGACATAGTAATATACTGAAGAATTTTGCTAGTAGTTAAAATTAAGGTCAGTTGCCTATAATAGGAAGACATCACTCTCTTCTCTTTTCTGGAAAATAAGGGGAAAAAATGAGGGCTCTTCCATTCTTTTGCTATTTAAAAAAATTATTAGGATAATTTGTTTTTATATCACTTTTGTTTCTAAATCATCCTCTTCCCCCATCCTTTATATTGTAACAAAAGACAGCCAGTCAACACATTAGCTGTGTCTGACAGTATGTCAGCATTTTTCCAAATCCATAATACCTCCAGCTTTGCACAGAAAGGAGCTTCCATTCCTTTCGAGAATATATCATTTGCACTGATAAACTGGGATAGTCAAGAGGCATTCCCCCAGAATTTCTTTTCATTCTTTCTTTTTTTTAACCAAGTTCTGTTAGTAAGTTAATTTTTAAATAAATAAGTGGATGTTGATAGGTAGGAAATATTAAAAAAGATAAGGCACAGAAATAAAGCATTTTGAGATTTCAGCAAGATTTATATAAACAGTTACTCCATAGAGGATTAAAATTAAATTGTCCTGTTTATTTTTCTTAGTACTTCAAACAAAAGATACATTTTTGAAGAATCTTCCATTTTAATTTTGGACACATAGGGCCCACTATAATTTGTAGTCATTTATACTCATTAAATTTGTAGTCATTAATATTGTTTTCTTTTTTTAAAAAAGAGACTATACAGACCTTGATTGTGTGGAAAATATTTAGTTTCAGCAGAACCAGGAGATCTTTGTGCACAGCAAGGACCACAGTGTGCGAGAGTTTTTTCTGGTAGACTTGGAATTTTGTAATAACGCAAAAACTTCTTATAAAAAAAAAAAATCCCAATGGTGGTTTTCTAAGGCAAAATGCCTTCCACACTCAGAGAAAGAAATATGGAAGTCATTCACAGAATGTAGCAGATCATGTTTGTGTATGTGTATGTGTTTGTGTATCATGTTTTGATTTGTAATATGATTTCTTCCATTTATTTTAGTCCGACTACATAGCATGACTATAGTGAAAATGTACTCAATAGGAAAGTATATGTAGAACCTATACAGTATTGTATGCAGTCGTGGGGAGGGAGGGGGGTAGTAGGGGGTAGGTGTGGGGGGGATAAAATCTCAATTGTATGGCAGTGATTGTTAAACATTAAAAAAAAGAAAGAAAAGAAAAAATAAGATATATCTATAAAAGCAAAATAAAAAAATAAAAAAAATTAAAAAAAATATTTAGTTTCACAGAACTGAATTCTGAAACTGTATAAAATGGTTAACGTTGAAGAGAAGTCTCAATAAGCTTACTTGGTAAGAAATATTCTTAAAGATGAATTATGTAATAAATTTGAATCTTGATATATATTCTTGTTTTTTCAAAGCTTTCTTCTTACCTCCTTACTTTCTAGTTGCAATTTATCAATACATCTAATTATCCAGAATAGAAGGAAGGCTTAGGGGTAGGAGTTTGCCAGTCAGAAATCAGCCAAAGTCCAGACAGAATACATAGACATCATTAGAGACTTCCTGAGATCACAGTACAGTAGGATGAACCTACTCTTAAAGGTTTCTTTCTGATTCAAATGTTAATCTAGCTCTTCAGTTATTTAATGCATGAATATGTATTACTGGAACTGCCAGATAGGTAAAGATAGATGGTATATTCTCACAGGGTATTGAAAAAGTCCTCTTGCTCTCCATATGTGCTCCTCTACCATTCTTATTAGTAGTTTTCATGGTCAAGCCTTTTCATTGTGCTTGGGGTGCTTTTCCCCTAGTTATTTCTTTCTTTAAAAAATATCCCATTTTGTTTTTCTTCCAATTACGTGTAAGAACAATTTTAATCATTTTCAAAAAACTTTTTGAGTTCCAAATTTTAATCTTCCCTTTCTCCCTGCTCCCTCTCCAGATAGTAAGCAAACTGATGTAAGTTATAAGTGTGAAATCATGTAAAACATTTCCATATTAGCCATTTTGTGGAAGAAGCCTTGCAGGAAGAAAGGAAAAGAAGGAAGGAAAAGAAAGAAAGGAAATCAAGAAAAGAAAGGAAGGAAGAAAGGAAAAGAAAGGAAGGAATGAGGGAAAAGAAAGAGGGAAGGAAGGAAGGAAGAAAGGAAGGAAGAAAGGGAAGGAAGGAAAAGAAAGAAAGGAAAGAGAAAGGAAGAGAGGAAGGAAAAGAAAGGAAAGAAAGGAAAGAATGAAGGAAAGAAAGAGGGGAAAGGAAGAAATGAAGGAATGATGGAAGAAAAAGAAAGAAAGAAAAGAAGGGAAAGGAAGAAAGGAAGGAATGATGGAAGGAAAAGAAAGAAAAGAAAGGAAAGAAGGAAGGAAGCGAAGGAAGGAAGGAAAAGAAAGGAAGGAAGGAAGAAAAAGAAAGAAAGGAAGGAAGGAAGAAAAGAAGGAAAGAAAGAAAGAAGGGAAGAAAGAAAGAAGGGAAGGAAGGAAGGAAAAGAAAGAAAGGAAAGAGAAAGGAACAGAGGAAGGAAAAGAAAGAAAGGAAAGGAAGGAAGGAATAAAAAGAAAGAAAAGGAAGGAAGGAAAGGAAAGAAAAAAAGAGAAATTAAGAAAGGATGGAAAAGAAAGAAAGGGCAGAAAGAAGGAAGGAATGAAGGAAAAGAAAGAGGAAAGGAAAGAAGGGAGGAAGGAAAAGAAAGAAAGGGAGGAAAAAGGAAGGAAGGAAGGAAAAGAAAGAAAAGATGGAAGGAAGGAAGGAAAAGAGGGACAGGAAAGAAAGGAGGAAGAAAAAGAAGGAAGGAAGAAAGAGAGGAAGGAGCAAAGAGAAAAATAGTATGCTTCAGTCAGCATCAGATTTTTCTCTGGAAGTTGACAGCATTTTTGATCATGAGTCATCATCATATTGCTGAGAATAGCCAAATCATTCAAAGTTCTTCATTGTACAATATTGCTGTTACTATGTGCAATATTTTCGTGGTTCTGCTCACTTCACTTTATATCGATTCATATAAGTTTTCTGGTTTTTCCTGAAGTCAACTTGCTTATTATTTCCTTTTTTTTTAAAATTAATTTATTTATTTAACGTTTAACATTCTTTTTCACAGAATTTTGGGTTCCAAATTTTCTCCCCCCTTGTCCCCTCCCCCCACCCCAAAACACCGAGCAATCCAATTGCCCCCATCACCAATCTGCTCTCTCCTCTATCATCCCTCTCTACCCTTGTCTCCATCCTCTCCTCTGTCCTGTAGGGCCAAATAACTTTCTATACCCCTTTACCTGTATTTCTTATTTCCTAGTGGCAAGAACAGTACTTGACAGTTGTTCCTAAAACTTTGAGTTCCAACTTCTTTTCTTCCCTCCCTCCCCACCCCCTCCCTTTGGAAGGCAAGCAATTCAATATAGGCCAAATCTGTGTAGTTTTGCCAATGACTTCCATAATAGTCGTGTTGTATAAGACTAACTATATTTCCCTCCATCCTATCCTGCCCCCCATTACTTCTATTCTCTCTTTTGATCCTGTCCCTCCCCATGAGTGTTGACCTCAAATTGCTCCCTCCTCCCCATGTCCTCCCTACCATCATCCCCCCCACCCTGTTTCTCCCCTTATACCCCACTTTCCTGTATTGTAAGATAGGTTTTCATACCAAAATGAGTGTGCATTTTATTCCTTCCTTTAGTGGAATGTGATGAGAGTAAACTTCATGTTTTTCTCTCACCTCTCCTCTTTTTCCCTAAATTAAAAAAGTCTTTTGCTTGCCTCTTTTATGAGAGATACTTTGCCACATTCCATTTCTCCCTTTCTCCTCCCATATATTTCTCTCTCACTGCTTGATTTCATTTTTTTAAGATATGATCCCATCCTCTTCAATTCACTCTGTGCACTCTGTCTCTATGTGTGTGTGTGTGTGTGCATGTGTGTGTGTGTAATCCCACCCAGTACCCAGATACTGAATAGTTTCAAGAGTTACAAATATTGTCTTTCCATGTAGGAATGTAAACAGTTCAACTTTTATAAGTCCCTTATGACTTCTCTTTGCTGTTTACCTTTTCATGCTTCTCTTCATTCTTTTGTTTGAAAGTCAGATTTTCTTTTCAGGTCTGGTCTTTTCATCAAGAATGCTTGAAAGTCTTCTTTTTCATTGAAAGACCAATTTTTCCCCTGAAGTATTATACTCAGTTTTGCTGGGTAGGTGATTCTTGGTTTTAGTCCTAGTTCCTTTGACTTCTGGAATATCCTATTCCACACCCTTCGATCACTTAATGTAGAAGCTGCTAGATCTTGTGTTATCCTGATTGTATTTCCACAGTACTTGAATTGTTTCTTTCTAGCTGCTTGCAATATTTTCTCCTTGACCTGGGAACTCTGGAATTTGGCCACAATGTTCCTAGGAATTTCTCTTTTTGGATCTTTTTCAGGTGGTGATCGGTGGATTCTTTCAATATTTATTTTGCCCTCTGGTTCTAGAATATTAGGGCAGTTTTCCTTGATAATTTCATGAAAGATGATGTCTAGGCTCTTTTTTTGATCAAGGCTTTCATAATTTTTAAATTGTCTCTCCTGTATCTATTTTCCAGGTCAGTTGTTTTTCCAATGAGGTATTTCACATTATCTTCCATTTTTTTCATTCTTTTGGTTTTGTTTTGTGATTTCTTGGTTTCTCATAAAGTCATTAGCCTCCATCTGTTCCATTCTAATTTTGAAAGAATGATTTTCTTCAGTGAGCTTTTGAATCTCCTTTTCCATTTGGCTAATTCTGCTTTTGATAGCATTCTTCTCCTAATTGGCTTTTTGAACCTCTTTTGCCAAATGAGTTAGCTTATTTTTCAGGGTGTTATTTTCTTCAGCATTTTTTTGGATCTCCTTTAGCAGGGTGCTGACCTGCTGTTCATGCTTTGCTTGCCTGTCTCTCATTGCTCTTCCCAGTTTTTCCTCCACCTCTGTAACTTGATTTTCAACATTTTTTGAGCTCTTTTTGAGCTCTTCCATGGTCTGACCCCATTGAGTGGGCTGGGATACAGAAGCCTTGACTTCTGTGTCTTTCCATGATGGTGAGCATTGTTCTTCCTCATCAGAAAGGGAGGGGGGAGCTACCTGTTCATCAAGAAAGTAACCTTCTATAGTCTTGGTTTTTTTTCCCTTTTCTGGGCATTTTCCCAGCCAGTGACTTGACTTCTGAATATCTTCTTCACACCCACTTTGCCTCCATATCCACCCAGCCAGCACTTGGGGTCTGAGATTCAAATGCTGCTCCCCAGCCTCAGGGCTTTTGGTGGGGGCAGGGCTGCTATTCAGTGTGAGAGCAAGTTCAGGTGCTCAGGTGGGGGCAAGGCTGCCTCCAGGGCTCAGTTCCCTCAGGGGATTTATGCAGAGACCTTCAACAATGGATCCGAGCTCCTGCCTGCTTGGGGAGCCCCTGTCTGCTCCCACCTCCACTGCTGTCTCCCGAGGGGGCCTGAGTTTTGGGGGCACCCCACTCCCCTCTCGACCTGCCAAAGAGACCCTCTCACCAACCCTTGTCACCTGTGGGTGGAGGGACCCACATGGCTGCTGGAGATTCTGTCCCTGAAGCCTGCTCGGATCCTCTCCTCTGGGCGGCGCCGGGCGGCCAACGCAGTCCTGGGCTCTGCTCTGCATCCGCAGTGCAAAGAACCTTTTCCGAGAGGTTTTCAGGCTCTCTGGAACAGAAATCTCATCCGCTCCAATGTTCTGTGGCTTCTGCTGCTCCAGAATTTATTGGCAGTTCTTTTTTACAGATATTTTATGGGCTGTGGGTTCAGAGCTAGCGTATGTGTTGTGTTTTTACTCCGCCATCTTGTCTCCGCCTCCCAGAAGCTGCTTATTATTTCTTATAGCACAATAACATTCCATTATAATCATATACCAGAACTTGTTCAGGCATTTCCCAATTGATAGACAATCCCGCAATTTCTAATCTGTTGTCATCCTGAAAAGAGATGCTATAAACATTTTTGTACAAATAGGTTCTTTCCCCTCTTTTTCTTTTCAGTCTCTTTGAGATACAGACCTAACAGTGGCATAGCTGGATCAAAGGGTACGCACAGTTTGAATGCCCTTTGAGCATACATCAAAATTGCTCTGCAGAATGGTTTGATCAGTTTACAACTCCACCATTTGTGTATTAGTATTCCAGTTTTCACACATCCCCTTCGACATTTATCATTTTCCTTTTTTGCCATGTTATCCAACCATTGGATGTGAGGTGTATAAGATTTCAGAGTTGTTTTAATTTGCAATTTTCTACTCAATAGTGATTTAGAGCATTTTTTCATAAGACTAGACATAACTTTGATTTCTTTGTGTGAAAATCATCTTTTCATATCTTTGGACCATTTCTCAATTGGGGGATGTCTTGTATTCTTATAAGTTTGACTCAGTTTTTCTTATATACTTGAAAAATGAGGCATTTATCAGAGAAACTAGCTATAATTTCTCCCTCTCCCCAGGTATCTGCTTTCCTTATAATCTTTTGTTGCATTAGTTTTGTCTGTGCAAAAACTTTTTGATTTTATGTAATCAAAATTATCCATTTTACATCTGATAATGCTCTCCAGATCTTGTTTGGTCTTAATTTTTTCTGTTACCCATGCATCTGACAGATAAACTATTACACGCTTTCCTGATTTTCTAATGGTATCGCCCTTTATGTGTAACTTGTGTACCCGTTTTAACCTTATCTTGGTATACAGTATCAAATTGCTCTATGCCAATTTTCTGCCATACTGTTTTCTAGTTTTCCCAACAGATTTTGTCAAATTGGAAGTTTTTGTCACAAAAATCTGGATTTTTGCCATTTCTATTTTATCCTCTGTTTCTAATATATCAGGGCAGTTTTCCTTGATAATCTCTTGAAATGTGATGTCCAGGACATTTTTGATCATGGTCTTCTTGTAGTTCAGTAATTCTTAAATTATTTCTCCCAGATATCTAGGTCATTTGATAAGAAATTTCACATTTTCTTTTTTTTTCTATTCTTTTAATTATGTTTTATCGTATCTTGATGTTTCATGGAATCTTTTGCTTTCTCATGTCCAATTCTAAATTTTTAAGGAATTATTTTCTTCAGTGAACTTTTGTGTCTTTTTTTTTTCCCCATTTTGGCTAATTCTATTTTTTTAAGGAGTTATTTTTTGGTGAATTCTTGTATATCTTTTTCCTTTTTTTTGGTTTTTTTTTACCAAGGTGCTCATCTCTTTTCCCAGTTTTTCTTCTGCTTCTCTAATTTTATTTTAAAAATATATTTTAAATCTTTTAAAAATGAATGCTAAAAATATCTACATATAATTGAGAAAAAAGTAAAATATTATTTAAAATAGTATCATTAGAAAAGAAATAAATAAAATTCTCTTTAAGCTCTTCTGTAAGTACATTTTTGGGGCTCAGACCAATTTACATTTTTCCTTGAGGCTTCACATGTATTCATTTTGACACTATTATTGTCATCTAAGTTTGTGCCTTGAATCCTCCCTGTCACCACAGTAACTTTATACAGTTGAATTTTTTTGTTTTTTCTCATTTTTTTCTGCCTGTTTTGTGACTTTGTGACTTTGTACTTGTATGTGAGTATTTGGCTCTGCTCCCACACTGTCCTATGCCTCTTGTACCCAGGCTCTGGGGCCTTGCTACTGGCTTTCATTGGGCCTCAGGTCCTAGATGCTGTCTTGCACTGGTTAGGAGAGTCTCCCTGCTGGCTTGAACTATGGGTGGGCTCTTGCTGCTGCCTGGCTAGGGGTGGTAGGATGTAAATACTGGTCAGGAATGGGGGCAGGATTAGCTGGTGGCCTCTACTGGGGACCAAGCCTTGTTGTCCTTTTGGTCTGGCAACCCTTGCTTGTACTAGTGTAGGGCCTCCCAGGTGGATTGCCCTGGGGGTCAGCAAGGCCTTGGGGGAATTTGGGGGCACTTGCTGTCTGAAGCCCCTTGGATATGAAACATAGGGGCTCTCAAAATATCATTAGGGCAAGGAGCTTTCTCCATTTTACCCTCCTAACATGTGCTGTTTCTCTCTAGTAGGTCTTAACAGAATGACATTTTCCCTCAGCTGCTGTGGGGGTGTGAGTGACACTGAAGTTTACTGTTTATTCCCCCAGACACATCCCCTCCAGAGTCTGCACTTGTACAGCTGATTTCCCTTCAGAAGGCAAATGGTTCCTGGGAACTGGATGAAGCTCTGGCCTCAGTCCTGGGTGTGAGTGTTCAGAGTGCATTGGCTTCATTTCCTGATCAGGTAAGATTCCAGAGAGAGCAGGGGGTAGGATGGAGTGTGTATTATGGGGAAAAGCAAGAGAGAGGGAGCAAGGAAGAACAATCTACTTTGGAACAGAGTGATGAGAGCCGTTGCCCATTAGATGTGGTCTGTGACTAAGAGAGGTTGATGGAAATACTTTCTAGACCTTAAAGGTAGATAGCTCCTCATGCTCAGCAAACATTTGTTCATTCAGGAGAGCAGTAAGGGCAGGGAACTGGAAGGAGAAGTAGATAATCTATCTGGGGTCAGTTCTTTCTATGGCCTTGGATGGGACAGGAACCATCCAAAGGTTTGTCTGCCCCTTTCTGGGGTCCCCCGACCCTGAGACCTCTGGTTCTGTATGTTCTCTAGAGTAAAGATGTCCCAAGGTGGGCCACTATCTTGGCTGTTGTGTGGATGCACAGCTGCAGTTGGGACCAGAGAGAAGAATGGGAACTTCTGGAAAGGAAGGCTGTGGCATGGATCCAGGCTCGATCAGGTAAGGATCTGCCTTGAGAACCTTTCTCCTTGTAAATCAGGAGATTTACTTTTCCCTCAGGATACTGCCTGATTAATCTGTCTGGGGTGGGAGATGGAAGGATTGATGGTCTGATTCCTTTTTGTTCTACTTTTTTGGTCTTTCAACCCAGAGGAAGAACTCACACGTAGTGAGGGACATGGAGGAGACATGAGAAGAAGGTTGGAAATGCCCATGGGAAAGGGTGATGGGATATCAAGAACTTTTGACAGAGTAGTCTTGGCTGTCTTCACATTCCTTCTGCCAGGCTGCTAGCATCCCTCCTACTTTAGTCCAATGGATGCCCCCAGGATGAGCCCGAGGCTGATGTAACAGCTATTCACTCCTCTGGGTTTCAAGAATATCGTACCTCCAAAGTGTTCGTGAAGCTAGAAAAAGCGAAAAGGGAATTTAAGGGATGAGAAAAGAGAAGGAGCATGACTCTTGGTGTGAAGATAGTACTGCCTTGTGTTAAACATAATAAATGTTTAAAGCATGTTTGCTGTAGCTAGAAATGGGAAGGGAAAGGCAGAATAGGAGTAGAAGTAGCTCAGTAGTACAGTGGATAGAATACTGATGCTAGAGTCAGGAGGATCTGAATTCCAATCTGGCCTCAGATGCGTACTAGCTGTGTGACCCTCAGCAAGTCCCTTAACCCTGTTGCCTCAGTTTCTTCATCTGTAAAATGATCTGGAGAAGGAAATGACAAACCACTCCAGTATCTTTGCCAAGAAAACCCCAAGTGGGGTCAGAGAGAGTTGTACACTATTGAAATGATACAACCACAAGAAGAGGAGAAAGAATGAATAAAATAAAGAGGGATGAAAGGAAATAGGATACAGACTAGTGAAGTGAATTTACTTCTCTGCTTTTCCTGGCATTTGTTGTATTATCCATCATCTTGTGTTTCCAGACTCCTCCCTGGGTGAATGCATCAAAGCTGCCAATGCTTTCCTGAAATCATCTGTGGATCCTGCTGTCTTTGGCCTGTGAGAGTAGAAATGGAAGCATTTATCTTTGGCTGCTGCTCTTTGCCCTTATGCTGCTAAAAACCTGTTGATGTGCCTTCCTTTTTGATCATAATCATTCCTCATAGGGGTCGGTCCATTGCAATTCAAGTGTTTATCAAAGACCCTACTATGTCTTGGACATGAGCTAACAGCTAATACTATGAAGACAAAAGTGATAGTCTTCTCACAAGCAGCTTGCATTCTTCTGAAGAAAGCAGCAAGTATACAAATTAGCAAATCCGAACATACACACAAAATAAATAAAAACAATTCTTTTTGGGGGAAAGTGGAGAAATAGGCAGAAGAAGTAACAACTGGAAGAATCAAGAAAGGCCTGTTTGGGTCCACAAACACTTTTATACTAGACCATTCTTTGTGGTTACCAGGATCTGTCACTGCATAAAATCCATGAAGTTCAGGACTGGGGAAGGTAGATGCTGCTCTCACTTTTCCCCTTCCCCCAAGCAGAGTATCTCAAGGCACATGAAAGAAAGAGTGCTTCCCCTCTATTTCATAAATGAGCAACAGAAGGAGGGAGGTGCTAGTTTGAAGTATCTTTTACTCTATGTGTAGGTAGGGATTTCACTTTAAAGGAATGAAAATTGAGATAAAGGCAGGACATGCATCTATTATGACATGTTATTGTATAACAGAACTAGAATTATTTGCTTTAGATGACTTTAAAAAATTCTTGTAAGACTTTATCTTGCGTACTACTTGGACAAAGATGGTAAACAGGTAAGGACCCCAAACAAAGGCAGCTAGGGTGAAAAGTTTAACATAATTAGGTTTAACTTGGGGCATGGGCTTGGGAAGAGATATCTGAACTGTTCTGGACCATTCTGATATTGTCTGTGTGGGCTTTATATCCTCTGCTTACAAGCACTGATGAGCTCCCCATGCCACCTATGGCATCTGTTAGAGACATAGAGACTAACTTGTGCTCATGGAGGTGGAATTCTATGACTGTGGGCTGCGGGCCCTTGGCTTTTATGCCCTGTTCTCTGCTTGACAACAATCGTAGTAGAGAGATCTGGGATAGAAACAAGCATCTGCCTCTCTCTGAGATGAAGGAAAAGGACTTCTCTGCATGTTACAATCTTATATCCTCACTTGCTTTGTCATGGGTATGTAAGCTTTTGATAAATCCTTTTATTTGCTGCAAATATTCTATTACCCAGAATAAAATGACTTGCCTATTAGTGCTGTTTGTTTTAGCTGGTATTTTCTTCTGCCTAGTCATAGTATCCTGGTTCTTACATCCCTAAGTTGCTGTCCTGATTGCCTGCTTTCCCAGTGGGCAAACACCATCCCTTCTGCTCTTTTTCTCCATATGTGCCCAACTGTCCCATATCATAAGCAGGACCCTATAATTCAGCCTGTCACCCCAGTTCCCTTGGGTTGGAGATACCTGTGGCAGGATTTCCCAGGAATGTCTAGATAAGCCTGCAATTCATGGCATTGGTGGAGGAGAAAGAGCAAAGGAATGATCTAGCATCCTTAAAAATCTGCCCAGGTACCTGAAAGAGCATTCTCAGTCTGTTTAGTGGAAGATACACATTCCTGACTCCAACTGTTCTCATTTACTTATCACGTTATTATGGAGTGGCGCAGAGTTGGCTCCCGAAGCAGTGAGGTCCATGACTTAACCTTTTGGCCATGGACCTTGATGCTCAGGGGCTGAGGGTTATTATAGATACTTGGGGAGTCCTTGGGAGGTTCCTAATAAGAGGCTAATCTTCATAAGAGTGTGTGTGTGTGTGCGTGTGTGTAGGGGAGACTGAATTGGCTAAGGTCAATGTCCAAGTCAACCACAACCACTTCTATCCATAGGCTTTTTACAGGTCATCAACAATATCTCATCTTAGCAGTGGCTTCCCACAGGACATCAAACATTGGTGATTGACCAATAGGGTCCTAGATGACTAAGCAAGTTGTGATTTTAAAGCAAAGGAATGTCAGTAATGATTCCTAGGGGTGAGGGGATATTGCAAATACAAGTCCTTAACACATATTAATATATGTTCTTAGAACAGGCCTAGCTAATGCATCATGTAATGATCTTATAAATCAAATGTAATTACTATGATCAATGTATGGTTAATTAGTCATAACTAATTTTAGTAGCATTAACTAACATAAGTAACTAAAACTTTTCCCATTCTGCTTAATTCACTAACATTCACTGACACCCATTCAATCACAGTGAACTGAGTGAATACTGATTAAATGCAGTAGGGATATCAAAATTATGTTTACCCTAAGAACTGTTCTAAGACTCAGTAATATGAAACACTCTTAAAAGCTTATCTTTAAGCAAGTACTTTTCACAACAATCTTAAGAGTTGGCGACCAAGTAGATAACTATCAATAATATAGGAGCTACAAGCAAGTCAGGGTGCTATGGGTAGTAAGGGTAGGGGTTAGGAAATGGAATGTTGCCTCCTGGAACACTTGAAGTTTTATTTCAGAAATAAGACCTCTGTGCAAGAGGTGGAACAAAAACTCTGAACTAGGGCTGAGGAAACAGGTTTTAGTCCTCCCCTGCCCTGTGATTTTTGAGTTTACTCCATATGAAATAAAACCTCCAAATGCTAGGTTTGAGGGTGAGGGGAAGAAAGACTTGAGAAGGGGAGTAGTAACAGGTAATTCTAAATGCCATTATAAAAATATATTTCAGTTCTATATTCTATATTGTGATCTATTGATGAGAAAAGGAGAAGAAAGGGTGCTAATTAGAATTTATTAAGTACTTTCTATGTGGCAGGCAGTGCAAGAACACTTGGATGGTTATGGTTGGATGAGAAGAGCTCAAGAGAGGCATCAGGAACAGTTGAAAGGAAAAGTGATTAGAGTAGAGGATTTGAAGGACAGGCATGAAGTTTGAAACTAACACTGCAGTCAGCCCAGATGTTCTGATAACTGTAAACTTCTAGCCTTGAAACTAGTATTTCAGGGTTATCTCAGCTACATCTGAGGTGCAATTTAATTCAATCTAACCAAAATTTATTAGGGTCTTGGTATGATGGACTCCATTTTTCTTGAAGAAAGAAATCATTGTCATCTCTTGTTCCTGAGGGTATCTGTGTTAGATGGTAGGGCTGTATCATCTGAAAAGAGTGTGCCTCTCTTTTGTGGAATTGGACTGACTTAGGAGGGCATAATTTTCCTTCTTTACAGCTTTGTTATTCAAGTTCCTATTTCTTCTTAGGAATGAATCTGAACAAGAGTCAGGTCTTTTGTCAGAGAAGTGGAGGAAAAAAAGAGTAAAATGGAAAGGAAAGGGAGAAAAGGTTCTGAAGTGAATATATAAACTCCATGTAAGTTAGTAAATCATTTGGTCTTCCATTAGAATAATGTGCCCCATGTTATTTCTGTCCTGAAGACTTAATTATCACATAGCTTGTAAGTGTCACATATCTAAAGCCGGATTTCAACTCAAGTCTTCTGACTCCAGGGCTGGTACTCTATTCACTGGGCCACCTAGCTGCCTCCAAAATACTTTTGTTTTTTAAATTAAGATGTGTTTGCTCAGGGATCCATGAAACTTCTACTCATGTTTAAAGATTTTAGAAATTAACTTTTTGGTTAAATTTCTACCTTTGTCTAAGTTCCTTTTATTTTCAAAAGCTAAAAAACTGTCCTTTATGTTTTTTGACAGGCAAGGTTATCTTCCTCTACAAGTCCCAAGGCTTGCATTTTAGACAGATTTTTGTTTATTTAAGTATTCTGAGGTTTGAGCTGTTGGTCCATGCCTAGTTTCTACCAAACTGCTTTCCAGTTTTTGCAGTGATTTTTGTTAAGTAGTGAGGTCTTGTCAACACATCTTGGATCTTTGAGTTTATCAAACACTAGATTCCTTCATTCATTTACTAATGTGTGTTGTTTCTTAGTCAATACCAGATCATTTGAAATCTGGTACTACTAAATCACTTCACATTTATCTCACTGATTCCCTTGATTATCTTGATCTTTTGTTCTCCCAGATGAATTTTTTTATTATTCTTTCTAGTTCTATATTTTGTGGGGGTTACTTTGATTGATACAGCACTGAATAGATTCATTTAGATGGGATTATTTTTATTATATTGGTTCATGTGGATCTAACTTTATTTGTATGAAAAGTGTTTTGTAACTGTGTTCACATAGTCATTTGGTTTTCTCTTGGCAGGTAGTGTCTCAAGTATTTTACATTGTTTGCAGTTATTTTAAAATAGAAATCTAATGACTTATCCTCATTTACACAGATAGAAAGTGTAAAAGAACTGATCCATTCTCTCATTTATTTTTCCTACTCAACTTCTTCTGTGTACTTCTGCTGTCATACCTGTTGCTAACTACTTGAACAATTCCATCAGATTCTCTGCTCTAGTTTGAGGTTTCTGTGGAAATACTTTCAAGCTTCATGTCTTGTGGTTCTTATTGAGTTTGAGGTAGCTTTCAGATAAATGTGTGAGATTTGAGATTTTGCTAAATGAATATTGCTTATCTAGAGTTTAGAGATTGGTCAGAGAAAACACTGGGTTTTCTTTCTATTCTTTGAGAGTATGTTTTATGTCTTAGTTAGTTTGTAATGTATATATTTGATGGTTCACCCAAAAGGGTTAGAAAAATGTCAATTCCAGGTCAGGGCTGCTTGATATGGCAGGGGATTGTGACTGAATCAAAGACAAACAAAGTAGAATATGGAAAGTGGTAATCAATAGCTTCAGCAAGGAGAACAACAAATCCCCAGGAATCTTGGTAACTGAACAGTGTCTAGAAAATCAGGCTATTTGTGATCCTTTTCCTTCTCCCAGATCTCTTCTGAAAAGTTGGAGAAGAGAAGAAAGAAAAAGGGAGAGAGAGAGAGGGGCGGAGAGAGAGATAGAGAGAGAGTATCTCAGGGAAGGAGGTAAAAAGAAACATGGATGAATAGAGTAAGCCATCCAAACAAAAGAAGTATGCACATTTGGAATGGGAATGAATTAAAATTGATGTTTAGGTAGTTGTATAGATTTACCAAGTTGCTTCTCTGCCTGTAAACCTTTGGCTGAGGAACAATTTAGCTGTTCTTCCAGAGAGGATTCTAGAACCAGTGATGACCTCTAACTTCTCCCCTCTCCCCAAATTTATCTCTGCCTACAAAAAGAAGGTATTTTACTGTTATGTTTCTATGCTTTTTAAGTATGCTGTAATCTCTGATTTAATTTGTATTTTTGAAAATATTTTGCCTTGACACAAAATCTGTGAACTGCTTTTTGCTGCATGTCTGTATGTTAATATCAGAGAAGTCAAATCAAATATACAGACTTCAACCTTGTCAAAGATCTAACTTTTCTGTCCAAAACATTGAAGTGATGATGGAGGATTCTATGAAATATGTATGTGAAGATCTTAAGCTAATGATTTTTTAAATTAACAAAGTATATCTATAAGCTTCTAAAGTTTCAGAGAGAAACCCACAATTCTTTTTTCCAATTTATTTATTAATTTTGTTTTCAACATTCATTTCCACAAGATTTTGAGTTTCAAATTTTCTCATCTGTCCCCTTCCCCCACCCCAAAACACTATGCATTCTGATTACTTCTTCACCCAATCTACCCTCCCTTCTATCACACCCCTACCTTCCCTTATCTGTATCTTGTCTCTTATAGGGCAAGGTAGATTTCTATACCCCAT
The DNA here is from genome assembly GCF_028372415.1 of Notamacropus eugenii. Classification (NCBI taxonomy): domain Eukaryota; kingdom Metazoa; phylum Chordata; class Mammalia; order Diprotodontia; family Macropodidae; genus Notamacropus; species Notamacropus eugenii. The sequence goes on from NC_092876.1 coordinate 272,609,717, forward strand.
TACCTGTATTTCTTATTTCCCAGTTACATGCAAAAACAATTCTCAACATTCATTCCTAAAACTTTGAGTTCCAACTTCTCTCTTTTCCTCCCTCCCTACCCATCCCCACTGAGAAGGCAAGCAATTCAAAATAGGCTATATATGTGTAGTTTTGCTAAAGACTTCCATAACAGTCATATTGTGAAAGATTAACTATATTTCCTTCCATCCTATCCTACCCTCCCATTTATTCTATTCTCTCTTTTGACCTTATCCCTCCCCAAAAATGTTTACTTCTGATTACCCTTTCCTCTCATTTTCCCTCCCTTCTATCATCCCCACACACTCCACTTATCCTCTTCTCCCCTACTTTCCTGTAATGTAAGATAGATTTTCATACCAAATTGAGTGCTCATGTTATTCCCTCCTTAAGCCAAATGTAATGAGAGTAAGCTTCACTTTTTCCCTCTCACCTCCCCTTTTCCCTCCATTGAAAAAGATTTTTTGATAGGCAGAGCCAACATGGCGGAGTAGAAAGACACACATACGCTAGCTCCAAACCCACAGCCCATAAAATATCTGTAAAGAAGAACTCCCAACAAATTCTGGAGCTGCAGAAGCCACAGGACAATGGAGCAGACGAGATTTCTGTTCCAGAGAGCCCTGAAAACATCTCACAAAAGATTCGTCATGCCCCGGACATGGAGCCGAGCCCAGCCCTGCCTTGGCCGTGCAGCACCGAGAAGAGTGGATCCGAGCGGGCTTCAGGGATGGAATCTCCAGCAGCCGCTCAGGTCCCTCCACCCATGGACCCCAAAGGTTGGTGAGAGGGTCTTCTTGGCTTGCTGAGGGGGAGTGGGGTGCCCCCATAACTCAGGCCCCCTTGGGAGGCAGCAGTGGAGGCAGGAGCAGACAGGGGCTCCCCAAGCAGGCAGGAGCCAGGATCCATTGTTGAAGGTCTCTGCATAAACCCCCTGAGGGAACTGAGCCCTGGAGGCAGCCCTGCCCCCACCTGAGCACCTGAACTTGATCTCACACTGAATAGCAGACCCGCCCCCACCAAAAGCCCTGAGGCTGGGGAGCAGCATTTGAATCTCAGACCCCAAGGGCTGGCTGGGTGGATCTGGAGACATGGTGGGGGTGGAAAGAAAACTCAGAAGTCAAGTCACTGGCTGGGAAAATGCCCAGAAAAGGGAAAACAATAAGACTATAGAAGGTTACTTTCTTGGTGAACAGATAATTCCTCCCTTCCTTTCTGATGAGGAAGAACAAGGCTTACCATCAGGCAAAGACACAGAAGTCAAGTCTTCTGTATCCCAGCCCACCCAATGGGCTCAGGCCATGGAAGAGCTCAAAGAGGATTTTGAAAATTAAGTTAGAGAGGTGGAGGAAAAACTGGGAAGAGTAATGAGAGAGATGAAAGAAGAGCATGAAAAACAGGTAAACACCCTGCTAAAGGAGACCCAAAAAAATGCTGAAGAAAATAACACCTTGAAAAATAGGCTAACTGAATTGGCAAAAGAGGTTCAAAAAGCCAATGAGGAGAAGAATGCTTTCAAAAGCAGAATTAGCCAAATGGAAAAGCTCACTGAAGAAAATAGTTCTTTCAAAATTAGAATGGAACAGATGGAGGCCAATGACTTTATGAGAAACCAAGAAATCACAAAACAAAACCAAAAGAATGAAAAAATGGAAGATAATGTGAAATATCTCATTGGAAAAAACAACTGACCTGGAAAATAGATGCAGGAGAGACAATTTAAAGATTATGGGCCTACCTGAAAGCCATGATCAAAAAAAGAGCCTAGACATCATCTTTCATGAAATTATCAAGGAAAACTGCCCTGAGATTCTAGAACCAGAGGGCAAAATAAGTATTCAAGGAATCCACAGATCACTGCCTGAAAGAGATCCCAAAAAAGAAACTCCTAGGAACATTGTGGCCAAATTCCAGAGTTCCCAGGTCAAGGAGAAAATATTGCAAGCAGCTAGAAAGAAACAATTCAAGTACTGTGGAAATACAATCAGGATAACACAAGATCTAGCAGCTTCTACATTAAGTGATCGAAGGGTGTGGAATATGATATTCCAGAAGTCAAAGGAACTAGGACTAAAACCAAGAATCACCTACCCAGCAAAACTGAGTATAATACTTCAGGGGAAAAATTGGTCTTTCAATGAAAAAGAGGACTTTCAAGCATTCTTGATGAAAAGACCAGAGCTGAAAAAAAAATTTGACTTTCAAACACAAGAATGAAAAGAAGCATGAAAAGGTAAACAGCAAAGAGAAGTCATAAGGGACTTACTAAAGTTGAACTATTTACATTCCTACATGGAAAGACAATATTTCTAACTCTTGAAACTTTTCAGTATCTGGGTAGTGGGTGGGATTACACACACACACATGCACACACGCACACACACATAGAGACAGAGTGCACAGAGTGAATTGAAGAAGATGGGATCATATCTTAAAACAATGAAATCAAGCAGTGAGAGAGAAATATATTGGGAGGAGAAAGGGAGAAATTGAATGGGGAAAATTATCTCTCGTAAAAGAGGCAAGCAAAAGACTTATTAGTGGAGGGATAAAGAGGGGAGGTGAGAAAAAAACATGAAGTTTACTCTCATCACATTCCACTAAAGGAAGGAATAAAATGCACACTCATTTTGGTATGAAAACCTATTTTACAATACAGGAAAGTGGGGGATAAGGGGATAAGCAGGGTGGGGAGGAGGATGGAAGGGAGGGCATGGGGAGGAGGGAGCAATTTGAGGTCAACACTCATGGGGAGGGACAGGTCAAAAGAGAGAATAGAAGTAATGGGGGACAGGATAGGATGGAGGGCAATATAGTTAGTCTTATACAACATGACTATTATGGAAGTCATTTGCAAAACTGCACAGATATGACCTATATTGAATTGCTTGCCTTCCAAAGGGAAGGGGTGGGGAGGGAGGGAGGTAAAGAAGTTGGAACTCAAAGTTTTAGGAACAACTGTTGAGTACTGTTCTTGCTACTTGGAAACAAGAAATACAGGTAAAGGGGTATAGAAAGTTATTTTGCCCTACAGGACAAAAGAGAAGATGGAGACAAGGGCAGAGAGGGATGATAGAAGAGAGGGCACATTGGTGATAGGGGCAATTAGAATGCTCAGTGTTTTGGGGTGGGGGGAGGAGACAAAAGGGGAGAAAATTTGGAACCCAAAATTTTGTGAGAATGAATGTTAAAAGTTAAATAATAAATAAATGAATGAATGAATAAATGAATAAATAAATAAAGATAAAAAGAAAAAGATTTTTCTTGCCTTTGTTGGTTAGAGATAATTTGCCCCATTCCATTTCTCCCTTTCTCCTCCCATTATATTCCTCTCTCACCCCTTAAGTTAATTTTTTTAGATATTCTTTCCTAGATCGATTGATCTATCTATCTATCTATCTATCTATCTATCTATCTATCTATCTATCTATCTATCTATCTATCTGTCTATCTGTCTATCTGTCTATCTGTCTATCTGTCTACCAGTCTGTCTGTCTGTCTGTCTGTCTATTTGTATAATCCCTCCAACTACCCAAATACTGAGAAAAGTTTCAAGTTATAAATATTATCTTTCCATGTAGGAATATAAACAGTTCAACTTTAGTAAGTCCTTTATGATTTGTCTTTCCTGTTTACATTTTCATGCTTCTCTTGATTCTTGTGTTTGAAAGTCAGATTTTCTATTTAGCTCTTGTCTTTTCATCAAGAATGCTTGAAAGTCCTCTGTTTGATTGAATGACCATTTTCCTCCCTGATGTATTATACTCAGTTTTGCTGGGTAGATGATTCTTGGTTTTAATCCCAGTTCCTTTCACTTTTGGACTATCATATACCAAGCCCTTTGATCCCTTAATGTAGAAGCTGCCAGATCCTGGGCTATCCTGATTGCATTTCCACAATACTCAAATTGTTTCTTACTGGCTGCTTGCAATATTCTCTCCTTGATCTGGGAACTCTGGAATTTGGCTACAACATTCCTAAGAGTTGTTCTTTTCCTATCTCTTTCAGGAGGTGATTTGTGGATTCTTTCAATATTTATTTTACCCTCTGGTTCCAGAATATCAGGGCGATTTTCCTTGATAATATTATGAAAGATGGCATCTAGGCTCTTTTTTTGATCATGGCTTTCAGGTAGTACCATAATTTTTAAGTTGTCTTTCCTGGATCTATTTTCCAGGTCAGTTGTTTTTCCAGTGAAATATTTCACATTGTCTTCTATATTTTCATTCTTTTGGTTTTCTTTTGTAATTTCTTGGTTTCTCATAAATTCATTAGCTTCCAATCTGCTCCATTCTAATTTTTAAAGAACTATTTTCTTCAGTGAACTTTTGAACCTCCTTTTTCATTTAGCTAATTCTGCTTTTTAAAGTATTCTTCTCCTTCTTTGGTTTTGTTGGGCCTCTTTTGCCATTTGGGTTACTCTGTTTGTAAAGGTGTTATTTTCTTCAGAATTTTTTGGGGGTCTCCTTTAGCAAGCTGTTGACTCACTTTTCATGATTTTCCTGCATCTCTCTCTCATTTCTCTTCCCAAGTTTTCCTCCACTTCTCTTTCTTGGTTTTCAAAATCCTTTTTGAACTCTTCCATTGCCTGAGACCATTGCATATTTATTTTGGAGGTTTCAGATGCAGAAGCCTTGACTTTTAGGTCTTCCTCTGATGGTATGCGTTGTTCTGCCTCATCTAAAAGGGTGGAAGAAAATACCTGTTCACTAAGAAAGTAACCTTCTATTGTCTTATTCTTTTTCCCTTTTTGGGGCATTTTCCTAGCCAATTACTTGACTTTGGAGTTCTTTGTCAAGAGAAGGGTATATACTCTGGGGACCTGTAAGTTCTCAGTTCTTCCAAGGTGGCACAATCAAGGGAGAGGAGTTTAGTCCTCTCCTGGACTGAGCTCTGGTCTGGGGTCAACTGCAAGCACTCTTTTCTGCCCAAGATCTGCCAGTAGAATTCCCCCTGCAGAGCCTCCAACCGCTGCACCATGCCACCAGATCTCCTTCTCCTCACCCCAGGACCACCACTTAGGGCTCAGATTCAAATCAGTGGCTCAATTCCCCCAGGGGCTTTAGGCCAGGGTACCAACAATAGAATCTGCCACCACCTGGGGCCTCCTGGGGCTACTTGAAGCCAGAGTTAGGGCACAAGAACCCTGCTCCCTTCTCAGGCAGATGAAAGAGTTTTCTCAGTGACCTTTGAAGCTGCCTTTGGTATTTGTGGGTTAAGGAATCTGGGAATCGCAGCTGCTGCCATGAGGTACCTTGAAGCCTGCTATGGTTCTTTCCCTGATGCAGAGTGGCCAAGGCTGGACTGCACTCTGCTCCATGCCTGGTGTGATAGACCTTTCCTGTTGGCCTTTCAGGCTGCCTTGAACTGAAAATCTCTTTTACTCTGCCGTTTTCTGACTTCTGCTGCTCTCGAATTTGCTTAGAGGCATTTTTTACAGGTATTTTATGAGCTGTGGGGGCAAAGCTTTTAGAGGTGCATCCTTCTCCACCATCTTGGCTCCTCTTGAAACCCGCAATTCTTGAGACCAAATCACCACTAGGCTAAGGCCAAGAAATTTTTGGTTTTTTATCCTGAGACAGGCTACTTTAACCATAGGTGCATTTGTCAAATTTTCTGGCCCAGTTAGTGGTGGGGAAGGGTGAGAACTAAGGGAAAATCAAATCTAGGATCACCCAGTGGAAAGACAAAAGTGTAGGAATAATTTGTAACTCTTCTATTTGGAGGATGGAATAAGAAAGAATGAAGTGTTTCTTTTTTCTGCCTTTGTTTTCCCTTTTCACCCTAACCTACCAAATCTTGCTCCACAAAAGTATTTAATGTTCCTAGCTATGTGCCATCCAATCAAACTGTTTTTTTTTAAGGGTGTTATTTTCTTCAGCATTTTTGGGGGTCTCCTTTAGCAAGTTGTTGACTCACTTTTCATGATTTTCTTGCATCTCTCTCATTTCTTTTCCCAATTTTTCTTCCACCTCTCTTCCTTGAATTTCAAAACCCTTTTTGAGTTCTTCCATGGTCTGAGACCACTGCATATTAATTTTGGAGGTTTTTGATGCAGAAGCCTTGACTTTTAGATCTTCCTCTGATGGTATGCATTGTTCTTCCCCATCAGAAAGGATGGAAGAAAATACCTGTTCATCAAGAAAGTGACCTTCTATAGTCTCATTTCCCCCCCCTTTTTTTTGGCATTTCCCCAACCAGTTACTTGATTTTTGAGTCTTTTGTCAAGTGGAGGGTATACTCTAGGGACCTGTAAGTTCTCAGTTCCTCCAGTGTGGCACAGTCAAGGGAGAGAAATTTACTCCTCTCCTGGCCTGAGCTCTGGTCTAGGAGCTACCAAAGCTTTTTTGCCCGGCATTTGCAATTAGAATTTCCTTTCCAGAGCTTCCACCAGTTCCACCATGCCAGCATTCTTCCTCATCCCAGGGCCACCACTCAGGGCTGAGATCCAGATCAGTGGCTCAATTGCCCCAGGATCTTTAGGCTGAGGGCTCTAAAAATGGATGCTGCTGCTGTTGCTACCACCACCTGGGGCTGGGTCTAGGGGAAGACCTTGCTCCTTTCTCACCCAGGAGAAAGAAGCTTTCTCACTAATCTTTGAAGCTGTCTTTGGTGTTTCTGGGTTGAGTGATCTGGAAACCACAGCTGCTGCTGAGGATTCTGCCCCTGAGGCCTGTTCTGGTCCTGTTCCTGCTGGAGCCCTGTGGCCAAGGCTGGACTGAGCTCCATGGGCTCTGCGCCCCATGAGATAGACCTTTCTTGTCAGCCTTCCAGGCTACCTTGGACTGTCATTTTGAGGCTCCTGCTGCTCTAGAATTTGTTTAGAGTTATTTTTTACAAGTATTTTATGAGCTGTGAGGGAAGAGCTAGAGTAGGTACATCTTTCTACTCTGGCATCTTGGCTCTGCCTCCCATCCCATCAAATTGTTTAAGAAATAAAAAAAAAAAACTGTTTATTCTTAGTCCTCTCTATTTCAACCTAAGTCTCCAGTTCCTTTAGTTGTTTCCTAATATGACATGGATTCCTGACTCATCATTTTTTTGCTCACTTTCCCCTGGAAGCATTCCAGTTTCCTAAATTCCCTGTAAAATGTAGCTCCCAGAATGACATCTAGATGCTTAAAATATATTTATTGACTAATATCAGCTTAATCATTTCCTTGAATTGAGACAATTGTTAAATAAAACAGAAATAAATGATGATGATAACATTGAAATAGAAGTTATACAAATCCCATTACTTAGAAAGACTGAGAGGTTAGGAGATAAGCAGATAATAAGCCCAGTAAATAGGGATTTTGGATTCTGGATTGAAGGTTATTACACAAGATAACCACAATTGGGATGCACCCATTTCAGATCCCTTTTTCCTATTTCACCATTGCTGTTCCCAGAGGGATAAATGACTGATAAGAAGGAAACTCTGAACTAATTGCTTCCTCAGAGGATTCACTGAATGCATCATATCCCAAGAGCTACATCAGGGGATCCAAATACCTTTCTGGATTCTGGAACCTCAGAGGAAGCAATTCAGGGGAAATGTTTTGGTTGTATAGTCCCTCAGAGACCCCATCACTGATAAATAATAATAATATTGGAGCTTCTTTAGTAAGAAAACAATCTTCCCTGCTTTCAGTAGCTGGGAATCAATGAATGTTAAGGTACAGATAGTCTTAAGTGGGGGGAAACAGTCTTCCACCAAGACCTGCCACATTCACCCATGAAGAGTGTAAGTACCTGGGCTGGTTATCCATCTGTCTACCCTGCTTTCCTAGTGACTGAAGAACGGAGAAGAACAGGACTGTTATATAGTCCTTTAAATGATCTGGAGGGTCTCTTCCTCACTGGAAAAGCCACTGAAATACAGCAAAGCCACAAATTTATTAAAGTAGGCAATAAGAGTGGGGAGTAGGGGGTTGACTTTCTTGGACCTGAGTTTTAATGGATATAAAGTCACTTAGGAGCAAAGAATAAAGAAACTTAGTCCTTACCTCTCCTACCTCCTATTAGAATTTAATCTTAGATATCCTGGTCTAGATAGTCTCATTCCCCCCTTTTTCCCTTGATTGAATATAATTAGAAATATACCCTAAATAATCCCTTAAATAAAATAAAAAAATTATAGACCTTAAGTTCAGTTTAACTCTAAAATTAATAATGGCATCTCCTGTTTGTTCAATATTGTAAAGCTTATAAAATACTTTTCTCAAAACCCTGTCAAATAATATTAATTCTTCCCATTTTACAGACACTAAAACTGAAAGGAATTTGACACCTTGCAAGTATCAGAACTAGGAGTCAAACTGGAAGTCATTCCCAACTGCAAGAACCTTTCTATTACTCCACACTGATTTTATCTCATGAGTAATGACACAAATATGAAGAAAGAAAATATGTGATTTTTTTTCAAGGAGGAGAATTCATAGGATGGCAATGAATCCACTCCAATATAGCTCATAGCCAATTTATGATTTAATAAGAACAGAAGCTGGCATTTATATAACATTATAACATTAAAGCCTTTTAATTCACTCATTTTCTCCTTAGTGTTATCTTCATTTTATAGCTAAGAAAACAGAGGCCCAGGGATGTTTGTTGATTGGACCAGATTGACAAAGCTAGTAAGTGTTTGAGACAAAATTCAAAATTGTTTCCAACACCAATACTCAATTCACTGTGCCATGCTGACTCTAGAGGAGATCAAGTCCTAGACTTGCTTAAGGTCCATAGCAGTTAGTGATTTGCCTGTGATCCACAGGAATATTTGAAACCATGTCTTTCTGACTCCAACTTCAAAATACTCTTATACTGTGCTGCCTCTATATGAGTAAGGGTAACTGGAATTTCATGTTTTATGTCTAGTTGGAAGGGACACAAAGATAGGAAGGAACAAGGATATATATATGTATTAGGAAGGTTTCTTGGAGAAGTTAGCATTAGAGCCAGATTTTAACATATTTCTAGACTTTCAAGAGACTGTGGGGGTCCTGAGCGCAGTAAGGCTACAAAATGTGGGCACACAATAAACCAAACTGCTATGAGTGTATGTATCTCAGCTTAAAATGACTTAGAGTAATAGTGATAACAACAATAATTCATCTATTTAACACTTCAAAATTGTGTATGTTTTTATAGCATTAAGACAAGATTTGGAATCTCTTATATGGAGCTACATTACAGATACTTTGAGTTAGAATTGGAATCCATTGCCTCAGGACAGCAGAGCCGGGACAGACATAAAAATAATCCTGATGTATATCTTAATGACACAAGGCCTGAGAAATCATGAGATATTTCTGGTAAGAAGTGAAATCTCTTATTTTTTTCTTGAGACTCTCTGGGGTTGAAAACTCAGGTATATATTTACAGTCAGTGAATGAATGTTGGCCTTAAAGCTGAGGGCTATCAATAGGAAACATTTGGTCTACCTTAGCCGAATTCAGAGTATACATGTTAATTGTCATCAGCATTTCAGAGAAGATTTGGATTAGATGCTTTTGTAGGAGGAGGGTAGATTCAACTTCATGCCCACACAGAGAGGCATCAGCAGTATGGCATACTAGAAAGAATATTAGCTGTGATCTCAGGAGAAGCCTCTATTTCAGTGTCGACTCCTACACTTCACATTTGTAAGATGTTTAATAAAACCCCTTACTTCCCTTAATGTCAGTGTTTTTCATCTTGAAAATATGAATACTTGTTCTACTTCTACTTCATTGAAAGCCTTGAAGAAAAAAGACTATAGAAAATGTGCTTTTATTATTGTTCTTGCCCTAAGATTTTGCCATTGTTTGACTTTTGACTGAATAGAAATGACATTTTTTGTGCATAGTCAGAGTATGTCAAAGGAAGGAAAAAAAACTTCCATAATACATATTAGTACATTATTCAGGCAAGGAGTTACTATGAAATATTTTACATCAGTTTAGTTTTTGGTACTTTCTGGAAAGTCAGGTAAGTTGACAGGAGGATGGATATGGCAGCATGCTAAGGATCAATTGGTTCTTATTGCAATTAAGTTGGTTGCCAAGAGTTAAAGTGACTGTCAGTTGGAAGCCCAGTTGAGCACACGGGGAGATCACTAGAGTTCCATGGTCTGGTCCCCATACTTGTATGGCCATGTACTTTATTTGATCAATTCACCAATCAGGCTGGCACTAACCCAGGTTAAAATAGATCCGTTTATAAATAAGAATGACAATAATTATTGTTTGTTTTTTTTTAGCAAATATAATGGCCTCATTTTCTTGTGCCCCAATGGTAGAAGAAATTTGTTGTTGTTCAGTTATTTTCAATCATATCCAACTCTTTGTGACCCTATTTGGGATTTTCTTGGCAAAGATACTGAAGTCGTTTGCCATTTCCTTTCCCAGCTCATTTTACACACAAGAAGCTGAGGCAAACAGTGTTAAGTAATTTGCTCAGAGTCATATGGCTAGTAATTATCTGAGGCAAGATTTGAACTCAGGAAGATGTCTTCTTTCCTACAGGCCTAGTTACCCAGTGTGGAGGTTACCACGGTTTTATCAAAGTGCTACTAGAAGAGGGTAAGGTCTGGCAGGTCCCTTCAAACTGGAAAAGCTTCAGATGCCAATATACAGTACAGAAAATTAACCTTGCTAAGTTTACAGAGATTTTTTTTTCTTGGTTGGCCTCAGGATGTTGACATTTTTGGCCACAGCAAATTCAGAGACTTCTGCTATGTAACATGTCATCTGCGACTACAGAGGCAAAATACATTTGATGAAATCATGTTTCCTCCTAGGTTTTGGAGTTTACTAACAATGCCACAATCAAGCTTTAACCATTTATTTTGATATCAGGGTGATGGTATTTGACCAAGCTTTGATCAATATTAGCAAAGAAAAAGAAGAACTGTAGGGATATTTCTTTCCCTGGTTTTGTCTTTTCCTTTACTATCGATCCCATATTTAACTTATGTTACTATGTTGAGTATGGCTGCTGTTCATTCAACATTCTCACTGTCCACTATACATGAATGCCAATCTTTAGCCTTATTGCATCTGTCAGAACAGTTAAACTGTACTTCACACACTTCAACTGCCTCTATTAGATCATCAGTTGGGGATGGGGGAGGGAAGACGCAGGTCTGTAACCATAACTATAAATAATGAAGGGTAGCTGGAACATTGGTCTATGGTGCTGTCAGAGGGGAAGCATTTCCAGAATGTGATGGTAGAAGTTTATTTCTTGAAGTGACTGCCAGGCTCTGACCTCATTGAAAGTTACTTTGCTAGTCTGTGCTACTCCCATCACACCCCTAGGATCCCTTTTCCTTAGGGCATCCCTTCTAGAGAAGACTCCCCAACAACATCAATTGCGGCACAGGTTAGATTCCCTAATGGATAATGGTACCCTTGCACCTATGATCTAGTTGTCCTTAGGACCAGTAATATTGTGCACATGCTTTTCATTGAATTTGCCCTAGGCACCTGGATTGTTATAGAACGACGTCAAATTGTACACAGGCTGTCCTCGTCATATTTCTAATAGAATATCATACATGGTGGCAAATGTTCTCCCCATTGAGAGGTATGGGTAAGAAATGAGGGCAGCGTCTTCAGAAATCAAGCTTGAGAGAAAACAGCAATAATAATAAATAGCATTTATACGGTGCTTACTATATGCTGGTCAATTTGATCCTGACAACAAACCTGGGAGGTAAATGTGATTGTTACTCCCATTTTACAGATGAGGAAACTGAGGCAAACAGAAGTACCTAGTAAGTATCTGAGGCTGAATTTGAACTCAACTTTTCCTGACTCCAGGACTTTTGCTCTATCCATTTTACCAGTATAATTTATAAACTTCTCTATGAGTCCTGTTATAGGAAGAATTTATTGTCTCCCAAGCAATGCTACATTTACAATTCATTTTCAGTAATGTTTATGTTCAAAGTCACATTTAATTCAGCCTATTATTAGCAGTACATCATATCATAGCTTCAAATTTTATAGTCAAAGAAACTCCAAAAAAAATAAGAGATAAAGATAATTTTACTTGGATGCCCCACTTTGTCATACTAAGGTTACCTTGAATTCTTAAAGGCTTCAAATGTACAGTGCAAATTCAGTGAAGTTCTCTCAGACTCAGCTTCAGTAATAGGCATGGTGATAAACTGTAACTCAAGTAGTCTAGAAACTTGCAGGGAGGCTTACCACAAAGGGGTTGATGCCTTTATGAAACCATCTACAAAAATTTAGCATGGTTGAGATCTGCACAGTGAATGGAGGACTCATATTGAGAAATCTTTTGCAGCTCTAATAAAATGTGACAGATTATGCTTTTGATTGCATTCAGTTATTGAAATTTGGGAATCACATGTGACCCACAGTGAAAATGATCATTAAAAATTATGTAATATGAAAAGGTACAAATTCAAAATGTCTTCAAGTTTGTATTATCTTCACCAGTGATACATTCACTGAACATACCTGTGTCCTGTCATAGGTGAAGGCTTCCCTTGGCCTTTACTTGCTTTCTGAGGGATACTTTCATGTTCAAGGCACCCTCAATTTTCTCTGAGTTGATGTTTTTTCTCTTCTGCCACCCTTCTGTTGATTGCAGCTCTTTTGAGGCTGTTTGATCAAGGAGAGTGGAGAGTTTGCAGTGTCATAGAAACTTGAAGAAAAGAGAGTTTTATGAAGAACAATGTCAAAGGCTGCAGACAGGTCAAGGAGGATGAGGACTAGGAAGAAGAGGTTGTCTGCTAATTAGAATCTTGATTATTGGTAAATTTGGAGAGTGCAGTTTGAACAATTGGACGCCAGACTGTACAAATATTAAGAAGAGGAAAAGAGCAAATAAAGTGGAAGCTGTGAATGGTCTTCTCCAGGAGTATAATCACAAAATGGAAGAGAGATATAGGGTGACAGCTAACAAAAATGGACATATTGAGGGTTTTTTGAGGACAGGGCAGATATGATCATGTTTATAGGTGGTAGGGAAGCGGCCAGTAGATAGGGAGAGATTGAAGATAAATGAGAGAGTAAGGATGATAGATATAGGGGGCAGTGTGCTGGAGAAGGAAAGGAAGAATGAGGATTACTGGTGCATATAGAAGTATTTGCCTAGGCAAGGTAAATAGTCTCCTGAATTTGAAACCTGCCTCAGAAACTCTCTACCTATGAGATCATTATGCAAGTCACAGCCTCTTTCTTAGTTTCTTCATGGGTTTAAATGGGGTTCTATCTTACAGGGTTGTTATGAAGATTAAATGAGATACTATATGTAAATGACTTTGCAAACCTTAAGGTACGACCTAAGTGCTGATAATGATATTTGTTTTTGTTGTTGTGATCATCGTGCCCAGTCACCCTCTACCCTAAAATATCAAGAAGCAAGGTGGACACTGGATGGTCCATGCTTCTGGCTTAGTGAAGTATTTCTTGAGAGAAAGCACTCCAGTATCTTTGCCAAAAAAACCCCAAATAGGGTCAAGAGGAGTTGAACATGAATGAAATGACCAAACACCAAATATGAAAGAAGGCTTTAGCATCTAGGGAAATGGTAAAAAGCCTCCTACAGAATGGAGAATTTGAGCTGGGCTTTGAAGGAAACCAGAGAGGCAAAGGTGAGAGGAATGGATCATTTCAGGAATGCAGAAATAGTCAATTCAAAGGCATAGAAATTGGAGTTGGAGTGTCTTTTTAGAGTAAGTAAAAGCATACCAATAGAGTTAATAGAAGTATGAAATATGTATGGTGTAAGAAGGATGGAAAGGTAAGCATTGACCAGGTTATGAAGAGCTTTCAATTTTAAACATAATTTCAGATTTGATCCTGAAGATAATAGGGAGCCACTGGAGCTCACTGGGCAAAGGGATAACCATTAGATCATTATTTCTGAAAGAATACTTTGACACCTGGGTGTAAGATGAATTGGAGCAGGGAGATATAAGCCAGGGAGACCATATACAAGATTATTTCAATGTTTTAGAGGAGAGGTGATAAGCACCTGGGCTTATGTTGTGGCTGTGTGAGTGCAGAGAAGGGAACAAGGAAGTCAGCGAGGTAGAAAGAAGGATTTGAAAATGGATTGGATATACCGATGGCAGAGAGGTCAAGGTTATAGGCCTAGTGACTAGGAAGATGAAGCTACCCTTTATAATATTAAGGTAGTTCAGAAAGGGGGAGGCTTTGGAGAAAAGATAATGGGTTATATTTTGTACATTTTGGTTTTGAGATGCCTAAGAGGCATTCAGTTTGAGAGTTCTAAGAGGCATTTGGAGATGCATGACTGGATGATGAAGATGATGATGATGATGTTGAGGAGGAAGATGATGATGATGAATAATTGACTTGCCCAGGATCAGACAACTTGTAAATTTCTAAGGCAGTTTTAAAACACATATTCTCCTTACTCCAAGTTCAAGACACTATGCTATCCTGTCTCTCAGTTGAGGTAACAGATAAGAAAGCATTTTGTAACTATAAGGCTATAAATATCAGCTATATGTCAAAAATCAGACAAAGCTCTTCCATTATAAAGCCATCAATTATTATGTTTTTTCTTTTATAGGTATATTTATATCATGTCCATTGAACCTTGTCTTGGACCTCTAACACTAGCATTCACCCTTTTGGATCCTGTGCATTCCATACCTGGGATTGGTTGATGTTTTCTTCACACAGATGAAGAATTATACAGTAGTGAGTGAGTTTATTCTCCTGGGAATCCCCCACACCAAGGGACTAGAGATTCAACTTTTTATTGTGTTTTTATCTTTCTATTTCTTTACCCTGCTGGGGAACCTGATTATTTTATTAGCCATTATCTCTTCATCTCGCCTTCATACACCTATGTATTTCTTTCTGTGTAAACTCTCTATTTTGGACATATTTTTCCCTTCAGTGAGTTCACCCAAAATGTTGTTCTACCTCTCTGGGAAAAGCCATGCCATCTCCTATGGGGGCTGTATATGCCAACTCTTTTTCTATCATTTCCTTGGCTGTACGGAATGTTTTCTGTGCACTGTGATGGCCTATGACCGTTTTATTGCCATTTGTTTTCCTCTGCGGTACAGAGTCATCATGAGCCATAAGGTATGTGCCATATTGGCCACAGGGACCTCATTTTTTGGCTGTATTCAGGCCATCTTCCTAACTGCCCTCACCTTCCAGTTACCCTACTGTGGACCCAATAAGGTAGACTATTACTTCTGTGATATCCCAGTGATGCTGAAGCTCGCCTGTGCAGATACCTCAGCCCTAGAGATGGTGGGTTTCATCAGCGTAGGCCTTATGCCACTTAGCTGCTTCCTTCTTATACTTACTTCTTATAGTCGCATTGTTTGGTCCATCTTGAAGATCCGCACTGCAGAGGGACGGTACAGAGCCTTCTCCACTTGCAGTGCTCACCTCACAGCCATTCTTCTCTTATATATACCTGTTGTCCTCATTTACTTACAGCCTACCCCCAATCCTTGGCTGAATGCCACTGTTCAAATACTGAATAATCTGGTTACCCCTATGCTGAACCCCTTGATCTTCAGCCTAAGGAACAAGGAAGTGAAAGCATCCTTAAAAAAGGTGCTGCAGCAGGTTGGGTTCCTTTCTGAGAAGTGAGAGAGAAGTCTAGAGATAGAGCATTTGCATTTTTTACTTAAGAGAGACTCCTGAACTTTGTATCTCTCCCCCTTAATTTCTTCAATCCTTTTGATCCCCTTTCTTTACAATACTACTATTACTATTTAGATTGTTCTCCTGGTTCTGCCCACTTCACTTTGCATCAGTTCATATAAGTCTTCCCAAGTTTTTGTGAAATCATCCCCTTCATCATTTCTTACAGCACAATAGTATTCCATCATATTCATATACCATAACTTGTTCAACTATTACTCAATTGATAGGTATCCCCTCAGATTCTAATTCTTCATCACCACAAGAAGAGATGCTATAAATATATTTGTACATATGGGTCCTTTTCCATTTTCTTTGATCTCCTTGTGCTATAGAGTTAGTCATAGTATTACTGGGTCAAAGGGCATGCATAGTTACAAATTGCTTTCCAGAATAGTTAGACTAGTTCACAGTTCCACCAACAACACATTAGTGAACCTATTTTCCCACGTCCCATCTGGAATTTATCATTTTCCTTTTCTGTTATTTTAGCCAATCTGATAGGTGTAAGGTGGTACCTCAGAATTGTTTTAATTTTCATTTCTCTAATCAATAGTGATGTAGAGCATTTAAACATGGTTGCTTTGATTTCTTCTTCCGAAAATGTCCTATTTATATCATTTGACCATTTATCAATTGGGGAATGGCTTTTAATGTTTTTAAATTTGACTCAGTTTTCTCTGTATTTGAGAAATGAGACCCATATCAGAGAAATTTGCTGTAAATTCCCTCTCCTTGTTTCTTCTTCCATTTTCTTATAATTTTGGCTGCATTGGTTTTGTTTGTGCAAAATTTTTTAATTTTATGTAATCAGAGTTATCCATTTTACCTCCAATGAACCTCTCTATCTCTTGTTTGATCATAAATGCTGTGGGATATTGGTTTGTGCCTAATTTTTCCCAGATTGCTTTCTGGTTTTCCTAACAGTTTTTGCCAAATAGAGAGTACTTGTCTCAATAACTGGGATCGTTGAGTTTATCAAACACAAAGTTATTGTTCTTATTTGTTTCTGTATATTGTGTTCCTAATCTTTTTCATTGAGCAGTGTCTATTTCTTTTCCAGTATCAAATTATTTTGATTATGATCAGTTTGTAATATAGTTTGAAATATGGTGCTTCTAGGCCACCTCTTCATTTTTTTCTCTGATTCCTTTAGTAGTCTTGACTTTTTGTTTCTCCAAATGAATTTTATCATCTTTTTTAACTCTGTAAATTAATTCTTTGGTTGTTTGATTGTACAGTACTGAATAAGTAAACTACTTTAGGTAGTATTTTTATTATGTTAGCTTGACCTATCCATGAGCGATTTATTTTTCTCTGTTTGGCTCTATCTTTATTTGTATGAAGATTGTTTATAATTGTGTCCATATGTTCCTGTTCATGTTTTGGCAGATAGACTCCCAAGTCTTTTATACTTACAAGTATTTTATACTTACAGAATCATTTAAATGCATTTTCTCTTTCTGTCCCTTCCCGGTGAGTTTTATTTTGGTAATATATAGAAATGTTGGTGATTTGTATGCATTTATTTTATATCCTGCAACTTTGTTAAAGTTGGTTTTTTTTGAGTAGTTATCCATGGTTCTCTAAATATGCCATCATATAATCTACCAAAAAAGTGACAGGTTTGTTTCCTCATTATTTATTCTTATTCCATTTTTTTCACTTCTTGTTGCTACAGCTAGCATTTTTGAACATTATTGAGTAATAATGGTGAAATATGCATATTCTTCCTTCACCTATGATATTATTAGAAAGGCTTGTAGTTTACTCCCATTACAGATAATACTTGCCCTTTGTTTAAGATAAATGCCACTTTTCATTTTGAGAAAAGCCTCATTTATTCCTATGCTTTCTATTACTTTTTAATAGGAATGAGTGCTATATTTTGTCAAAAGCTGTTTCTGAGTCATTTGTGGTAATTATGTAATTTTTCTTATTTTTGTTATTTATATGATTAATCATGTTTATATTTTTCTTATATTGAGGCAGTCCTACATTCCTGACATAAGGACAGCCTGGTAATAATAATAATAATAATAATAATAATAATAATAATCTTTGTGAAATATTACTATAAGCACATTGCTAGTATTTTATCTAAAAATTTTCCATCAATATTCATTAGGAAGATCAGTTTATAGTTTTCTTTCCTTGTCTCTCTTCTTTAGGTATTAAAACTATATTTGAATCATAGAAATAATCTGGTAGGATTAGTTCTTTACAGTTTATATATTATTGGAACTCATTGTTTAAAAATAATTCATAGAATTCACCTGTAAATTCATCTGCTTCTTTTGCTTTTATTTCTTAAAGAGCTAATTTATGGATTGTTCAATGTATTCTTCTCAGATGGGGCTATTTAAATATTCTATTAATGTAGACAATATATTTTTTATAAATATTTATTCCCTTCAGCTAAATTTTTAGTTTTATTGGCATCAAGTTGGGCAAAATGGCTCCTGATAATTGCTTCAATTTCAGCTTCAGTGCTTGTGCATTCATCCTTTTCATTTTTATATGAATAATTTGCTTTTGTTCTTTCTTTTTTAAATAAAAAATCCAAAAGTTCATTTTATTGTTTTTTTTAAAAAATAAACTAGCTCCTAGTTTCATGTATTAGTTCAATGGATTTTAAACTTTGAATTTCATTAATTTTTCATATGATTTTTAGGACTTTTATTTTGATATGTTATTTTGGCATATTGTTTTTTATAGTTTTTTTTAGTAGCATCTCCAATTCAGTTATTTGCATTTCTCTGTTTTATTGATATAAGGATTAAGTGATATAAATTTCCCCCTAAGTAGTACTTTGATGGCATAGTAGATAGAGTGCCAGTGTGAGACCTGTGGCTTCAGACACTTACTAACTGCAGGACTCTAGGCAAATCACTTAACTCTGTTTGCCTTTGTACTTCATCTGTAAAATGAGTTGGAAAAAGAATGACAAACCACTCCAGTATCTTTGCCAAGAAACCTCAAGTGGAGTCATAAAGAGTTGGACATGAATAAAATAACTCAACAACAAAACACAAATTTTGTCATTTCATTTGATGGTTGTCTTTATCTGTAACAATTAATTGATTGTATCTGTGACTTATTCTTTGACCA
Source organism: Notamacropus eugenii (assembly GCF_028372415.1). Taxonomy (NCBI): domain Eukaryota; kingdom Metazoa; phylum Chordata; class Mammalia; order Diprotodontia; family Macropodidae; genus Notamacropus; species Notamacropus eugenii. The sequence goes on from NC_092876.1 coordinate 272,628,488, forward strand.
ACTAATTTTTTAGCATTAGATCATTTAGTTCCCAATTAATTTTTAATTTATGCTTCCAAGGTTCTTTATCAAATGTAACTTCTATTACATTATGGTTTGAAAAGGATACATTTAATATTTCTGCTTTTTTTGCATTTGTTGTTTGTGAGGTTTTTATACCCTAATATATGATAAATTTTTGGGAAGGTGCTGTGTAAACTAATAAAAAAAATTGTACTCCTATTTTGATTCAATATTCTATACAGTCTATCATATCTATCTTTTCTATAATTCTATTTATCTCCTTAATTTATTTCTTGTTTATTTTGTTAAATTTATCTGAGTCCAAGAAGGAAAAACTAAGGTCCTCCACTAGTATAGTTTTGCTATCTAATTCCTTCTGTTATTTCTTTATTTTTAAGAATATGGATGCTACGCCATTTGACATGTATATGTTCAGTATGATACTAATTCATTGTCTATGGTTACCTTTAAGTAAAAATGTAATTTATCTGATTATCTCTTTTAATCAGGTCTCTTTTTGCTTTTCTTTTGTCTGAGATCATAATTGCTACACTTGTCTTTCTGTACTTCATCTAAAGCGTAATAGATTCTGCTCTGGACCCCTATTTCAACTCTCTGTGTGTCTTTATGCTTCAAATGTGTTTCTTATAAACAACATAATTTGTTTTGGTTTCCAATACAATCTTTTGTTTTCTGTTTTATGGGTGAGTCATTCCATTCACACTCACAGACATGATTGCTAATTGTGTATTTCTTTTATTATCTTACTATTATCTTATCTTGTTTTTTTTACCCTGTGCCCTCCTTAAAAGTCTGTTTTGCTTCTTACCACTGCCTCTCTTAATCTATATTTCCTCTTATTCTCTTCCCCTTTCTTTTAATCCCTCTTTCTTCCACTTCCTTGTTGGGCAAGATGAATTTTTCTACCCAATTGAGTGTGCGTGTGTATTCTTCCTTCCTTGAACCAGTTCAAATGAAAGTGAAATTTAACTGTTCTATTCATATTTTTAAAGGCTGTTTTCATGTTTATCCTATGTTATCTATACTCTAGGCTAAATGTCAAATTATTTCAACCGTTTCTATGCAATCACACACAATTTCCAATCCCCTCACCAATTTTGCTAATCTTCCTCTGAAATCACTCCAGTTTGTCAAGGTTCCTTTAAAGTTTCCTAAAAATACAGCGAAGTTTAATACACAAATGCTAAATGATATTGATTAATTCCTTCCTCAAATGAAGACAATCATTAAATATAAGTGAAATCTATGATAACCAAGATGTAGAAATGCAGCTTGGAGTGGAATTGGGATAAACTGTAAAACTTGTAAACATCAACAGAATAGGAACCAGACCATAGTGCAAGAGAACATTATGGACAGGGTAGAAGGTAATTCAACCAGTACTAGAAGGCATATCTGGAATTTCCCATTTCAGATGCTTTGTTTCCTATGATCTCACCATCACTCTTACCCAATGAGTATATTGGGAGAGATAGGGGGGTACTCTGAATTAATTACTCCCTGAGAGTAGTTACTGAATATATCATGTCCCAAGAGCTATACAAGGAAATCAAAGAATTTTTTTTTTCATTATTGAAGCCTCTGAGGAAAAAATTCAGAGTGTACGGCCAGAGGTGGGTCTTGTTTGTGCAATACCTCAGAGACTTTTTTGTTGATAAATAAGGATAGAATTGAAACTCCTTTGGTGGGAGCACAACCTGCCCTGCCTTCAGTTTCTGGAATCAATGAATGTTAGGTTATAGATGATATTCTTAGATACTATATAGAGGAAACAGCCCTCCACCAATGTCTGCCACATTCACCCATTATCAAGGTAAGTACAAGAACTGTTTGTCCAGCTGTTTTTCCTACTCTCACATTCCATTAAGAAAGAACACAGTCACAAGGAAGGTGGCTGCTGGATGATCCTTTGGTCTAAGAATGGTACTTTTTTTGGTGCTAATTTTGGGACTTTCCTTCCTGCTGGGAAGTCCTAAAAAATATAGCAAGTCCATAGTGCTATTGCACTGGATGGTAAGGTGGCTTCTGGGTGTAATAGAGCTCCCTTGATTTGTTATATTGACCCTCTTATTAAATTTTTATTTTGGATATGGTGATCAATATAGTTCCATTCTTTCTATCTGCTTATCCCTGAATATAGTGAGGAACAGTATCCTTTATATATTCATTGACATAGATAATTTAATTGTAGACTTGGGTCTCTTCTAACTTTAAAATCATATGAGTATTTTGGATAATACTAGAATTATAGTTGCATTATTATAGAGAACTTTCAGGTGAGAAAACTCCTATTAATGCAGGATAGTAGCTACTCTGGAACTTATAGTCTTAATGAGCTGCCACCTTAGAGAACTGTGAAGTTGAGTGACTTGCTTAGGTCACACAGCTACTATGGGTCAGAAGTATGACTTGAACCTGGCTTTAACACTAGGTCTCTATACTATACTACCTCTCCTGACAATAGTAGCTCAAATTTGTATAGTGCTTTAAGGCTCATAAAATGTTTTCCCCACAACACTGTGAAGTGGGTAATAAGAATAATTAGTCTCTTTTAAGATAAGGAAATTGATACTTAGAAAACTGAAATGACTTGCCAGGTTCATAGAATTAAAAATGAGAGAAGGGACTTGAACAATGTTCTCTCACAACTCCAAGTGTCCTTTTTAGTTGCATTGTATTCATTCTATGTATTGTATTCATTGTATGCATTGCTTTCCTAGTTCTTACTTGATCTGCATCAATTCACATCAGCCTTGTTATGCTTCTGAATTTTTCATATTCAATATTACTAATGGAACATTAATATTTCATAATATCTATGTACCATAATTTATTTAACTCTTTCCCAATTACCATACAACTACTTTTTTCCTAGTTCTTTCCTACCATAAAATGTACTGGTATGAATATTTTGCTATGCATACAACCCTTATGTTTTTGACCTACTTGGGCTATATGGCTAGCAATGGAATTTTGGGGCTGCTTTATGAGGGGCATAGCTTCCAGGATTAAGATAGTTCAACTGTGCTCTGCCTTTGTCAGTCCTCAGCTATATCATGTTCAGTTCAGGGATTCATAGTTGAAGAAGAACATTAATAAGTTGGAGTATGTCCAGAGAAGGGCAACCTATATGGTAAGGGTCTTAACTCAATGTCATATGAAGATTGATTGAAAGAACTGGGTAGCTTTAGTCTAGAGAAGAGAAAACTCAGGAGGGCAAAATCTTCCTACTGGTAATAATCAATTAAATATTATCATTATAATAATTAATAATCATAATGATTAATTATTATATAACGATTAAAACCATATAATAATTATTGTATAATATGTTATTAAATATATTAAATTCTACTATGCATTATATATTATTATGTTATATTTTGCAACATTATATATTATATAACATTTTGTAATATATAATTATAAATAATATAAATAATTAATCTCCTCTGATAATAATAATTTATGAATTATTAAATTGTTTCAAAGTACGTGAAACTTTGTCATGTAGTGGAGGGACGAGGCTTGTTTCCTTTGGCATGAAAGGGAAGATCTAGGAGTACTGAGTAGAAGTTTCAAAGAGGAAAGTTTAGACTCTTTATTAGAAAAAATTTCTTAGCAATTAGAAGTATCTCCAAGTATTATGGGCTGCCTAGAGAGATGATGGGGTTTTCTTCCTGGGAGCTCTTCAGGCTGACTCCTCAGGGGTATTAGAGAATTCCTTTTAAGGTATGATTTCAACTAGATGGCCCTAAGGTTCCTTTAACCACTCAAGTTCTATGATCTACAGATAAGTAGACAAAGGTTATGAACAAACAATTCCTCTGAATAAGAATCACAAAACTATTTATAACAATACTGAAGACAGATCCAAATTAATAATTATAAAAGAAATGCACATCAAAAGATTTTCAGGGCATTTAAAAAATCTCACACATCTCAAATCACCTTTGGCAAGGATGGTAAAAGGTAGAAAAAGCAAATGTTGGAAAGACAAGTACCATAATGGATTGTTAGGAGAGCTGTGAATTGGTCCAGTCATTCTGGGCAATTTGAATTTATGTTAGGAAATTAAGGAAGAGTTCCATAATTTTTTGATCTAGCAAACTCACTGCTAGCAATATATTATATTAAGGTCAAAGATAGAAAGTTTAGTGAGAGAAATGATTATTAAATAATAAATTCCCTGACCTTTCCCAAAATTTTGCCCCACCTACCCTATCTTATCTGGGTGAGGTTGTCACCTCACCCAACTAGAAAAACTTACAAAGAATTTAATCTAAGGTGAACTCTGAGTATTGTGCTCCATTTAGGCAGATTTGGGCAGGGGGTGTAGATCCTTTGTCTAGATTGCTCAAGGCTGGAGGTGATTTGAAAGTAAATGGCATGATCAAAGTCATATCACCCAGCCCCTTGTTAGAATAGTTCTATCTCTCATTGTAATATTCATTCTCTCTTACTACTTGATAACCAATCAGAGCTGATTGCCACCCTCTGAAACACCCACTCCTCCAAAGGCATGTAAGCATTGAGTGGGTGTAGGGCCAATGTGATATTCGTAGTGCCTATGGCAGCCATGAATATGCCAGCACAATTCTGAATCACGAAACACAACAGACTGTCCACATGGAAGACAGTGCCAAAACATCTATTCAGATACCAGAAAGCCAAATCCATCATAGCAACAAAAACCTATATACAATAACAATGCAGAGAACAACACCATCCCCAAGCCTCCCCCCTGCTAGACTTTCCACAAAGCTGCTCCATTAAACAAATCGCAAAAGTCCTTTCAGTCATGTTACCCAGGAGCCTGTATCCTTCCTACCTCTGACTGCTCTCTGACCAATTTCCTCTCAGCTCTGCTCTAGCTCTGCCTCTTCCTGTTCTACCCATACAGCAAACTCCTTCCACCACAAGCTCCATGTGACTCAGACTCATATGACTCAGGGTTCCATTTGACCCAGGCAGGTCACTTGGGCTTGTTAACCAATGGGAAAAATCTCCCCATTTAAATTACCATTATAGTGGGTTCTATAAAGGATCCTTAGCATTAGAGAATGTTACTGACCTTTTAATGAATTATATGCTAGCATGATTAATAAAATTATTAATTAGAAATTATGTCCCATAGTTTTTATATGTCACAGTTTGCTGACCAGATGAAGGGACCAGAGCTCTGCACTCCATATTCTTAACAAAATATTTCTCTATGTCTTGGACCCGGATGGAGAATTTCTCTACATAGGCAAGTTTTTTCTTAGAATTCTGTGATATGACTCTCCCTTTTATCAGTAATTAGGTTTTCTCTGTGTATGTTTTGTCTGTTTTAAATGTTTGAGCTGCAGCTTTCTAATTTTCACTCTCAATAGTAAAGCAGTGATCAATAAGATTAAGGTCTATTGGCAATATCTTCTCAAGCCAGGTTATTGGGGGTATATTGAGTCATGCACAAGTTGTGGGAAGCCTCTGTCAAAGAAGTCTTTGAGAGAAGTCTTGTTTTTAAACTGAGTTTTGGGGCCTGATCTGGCAGAGATATGTGGTGAGCTGCCTGAGAAATTCAGGGTTTATTTTGAGATTGTGGCCTGGGCAGCTCAATCCTACTATTAAATAGGCATGGTCCAAAATTTCTTGCAGGTAAGATTTCAGAAAGGGAAACCAAGACAAGCTATGAGGATATCAACTCTTGTAAAAGTTAAAAGATTTGGGAAGCATGTTTTTAGGTAGTTAAATTTAATTGCAGGATTGGATGTGGAACTGAGTAAAAAAAGTCTGTAGTAAGCACAAAAGGGAGCATACAAGTAAGTGAAACAGGAGAATAGAGAGGACTCCCAAGTAAGTGAAGTAATTTTTAATCTCTACTTTGATTTGTGTTATTTTTTTATCTGTATCTTTGTTTTACCTCTGTGGGAATCATTAAGATAATGGCCTTCATTTGTTAAGTGGGGGAACTGAAAAAGCAAGGTGAGTCTCCCCCAGGATATAATTTTTTAAAAGAGGTAATATTAATTCTGGGTTCTCTTTCTGTCTTTTATTGTGTTTATAGATTTGAAGGTGGAATGAGAGAAGGGATTCCTCCCCTCACACAGCATATCTGAAGTGTTTCAAACTGCAATTTTAAAAAAGTTTTTATTTTTAATCTTTCAACGAACTTTGATCATGGTTTTTCTATCATAGTCTTAGATACAATCATGTTAGTGTTTCAGCAATTAATGTTGAAAATGTACATTGACATTGTAAAAGTGCTTTTATAAGTAATGTTGGCAAAAGGTGTGAGAGAAATACAACTCTCATGATTTGTAAATCATTAAGTGTCAACTCTTGCCAGATTTTGAGAAGTGAAGAGTACCAGGAAAGAAAGGAAAGTGTGACTTAATATGACAACGTAACAGATCTCTATTGTTAACTAGGCTGTCAAGCCTTTTGTAAACTGTTAACAAGCTTGGCAAATAAAAATGGAAGACATGTGCTCCAAGCTCCTGTTGTTCCGGGAAAGTTGCCCTGGGTGCCCATGTGGCAGATCGTCTGAGTATGTTGAGAAGATTAGACAAATTTAGTCTTTATGTAAGTAGATATATTGAAAATTTTGTAGCTTGATTTGAGAACCAATACAGACATAGGAGGTTTGGAGAAATTTGATGAGCATTGTGTTCACAACTGTGATAATTAAAATTTCTTAAATACTGTCATTTTTAAAATGTTTAGCAGTGGAGTAGCTGGAAATAGTGAATTGTATAATATAAAATGCTTCAAATAAATAACCCTTGTGTAAAATATAATACTAATTGAAATTAGAAATTGAGGTTCTATATGATATTATTTGGAAAATAGATCCAGGTGTGATAAGAATTTATTCTGGTCTTATTTTAAATGAAATTTATTGTCATACCATTTGGGTCAGGAAGATTGTTAGCTATGTGATTTTAAGCCAAGTTAGTTACTTCAGTGATGTGGTTTGTAATGTGTTTTTTAAAAAAATACCAATGTTAGGTATTTAATTTTTAATTTGATTGTTCATTGTTTTTAGAAATGTGGTTAGAAGAATTTGTTCTTCATTTTTTTTTTTTAGGTTATGGGTTTAATTGTTAAAAGACAGAAGTAAATCTGTTATAAAATTAAAAAATATCAGTAACATTGTGTGCTTGCAGATTGGTAGCTGAGTTAGGGTCTCAATATTATAAGATTTCACAATCTAACCCCATGCTTTAGGTTAAGGTGCAATGATTTGATTTTAGTTAAGAACCAGAAATTGCAAGGAAAATATCTTTTATTCCCTTGAAAAAATCAGTCTTTAGTCAACTTCAGCCTAAGAGTTGTTGGTCACCCACCCCCATCTTTCAGGTTAATCTGTAGGAAGCCCATATTAAATCTAACAGCATATACATTTTAGACATGGTAAAAATATTGATTATTGTGATCTGTGACTATTGTTTAAAATTTTTAAATTTTTTTTGTATTTAAATTAAATATTATTTAATTAAATCTTGGCGAAATTGGCCATGCCCTGCTACCATTCATTCAAATACCTTAGGTTTTAGAATCTCATAATATTTTAGCTCAGCATACTTTGTTAACCTAATGATAACGGTTGTGAATTCAAGCTGTTTGTAAAAATTTTATATGTATTTCTAAGTATGAGTATGTGGAAATTGGAAGCTGAATACTTAGTCCAGCCCCTTATCTGAAGTCTCAACTAGGTAAAGGAGGTAAGGGATTGAGAATTGATCCAGCTCTTTGAGGAAGTAGGGGAAAAATTATACAGAGCTGGAAACTGTCACCACCTATCACATATACATACACACACACACACACACGTGTAAACACACACAAAGTTATGGATAATAATCTTTTTTTCTTTTGAATCATTAACAGTAGCCAGGTCTTAGAAATTTAAATGTTACCGTTAAAGATTATAAATCTGGATTTGACTTGATTTGATTTAAGCCAAAATCTGTCCTAAAGGAAAACAGAACGTAGTCTGAGTGTGTTCTCCTATTAGGTTAATTATGGCAAATCAGAATCTAATATAAAAGAAATTTGTTATTTGGCATTAAGAAATTTATTAGTCATGTGATCCCAAGCAAGTTGTCTCATATCTCTTTACCTCACTTTACTGTTCTATAAGGGCATAATGATGTCACCTACTTCCCAGGGTAGTTTCCAGAATCACATGATTATACAGTGCTTAACACAGTGCCTGGTATAGGGCAGATGCTGTATATTAACTATTTTTATTTAATTAGATGTAATTGCTTCATACTTGGTAACTTTATATGGAGTTTTAGATGTGGTCACTATACTGTGCCACTGGTGATGAGACGAATGATTTTCTGTGTACAGTAATTTGGAAACACGTCTCACCGAATGCTGGCTACTTGATTGGTAATAGATTTGTTTCAGATTTCAAATATATAATATTGTTTATAGTATTTTTATGTTCCTAAATTTTCTTATATTGTGAAATTTGGTGAACCATTGTTACCAGTGGTAGAAAAGCAACTTCTCTTATAATCTATATGCTGTTAGATTAAAAATTGTACTGTTAGAAAAGGTAAAAGAACAAAGGTCTGAAAACTGTTGTGTAATTTTATCAGATTTGTTGACCACATGCATAATATTCTGAAGTACTATAATTAAGAAATTATAAACTTTGAGGTTTACCTATATATTTAAGAGGGAAGTTTCATCAAAAATTATTTGTCTATCACTTATGGCAATTAAGAGATTGTTAATTAAGTTATTTGGAGTTACTGTCATAATGGTAAAATCTATCAAGTATTTATGCAGATATTTTAAAAGGAAAATTGATAATTGATTAATGTGTGGGAAAAGGAACAAAGAAAAGACCTTGTAAAATCATCTAAGGTTATTGTGTGTGTGTGTGTGTGTGTGTGTGTGTGTGTGTGTGTGCGCGTGTGTGTGTGTGTTAATTTGGAGATTTATAGCAATTGGCCAGTATTGTTTTTCTAGGGATTCAAATGAACTATCTATGTAGGATTCCAGAATGTAATTATTTTCTTGATTTCTAGTGATATATTTTATACCACAATGAGTTTATATCCTAAAAGAAGACAAAATGAAGAAAAGGATATTGAAAATTGTTAAAAACTTGTCAACTTTGTTATTGTGATAAGACTAATTTAATTGGGTATATTTTTGGCTTTGCTTCACTTAGAAAAAAACAGAATCTCACCCTCATTGCAAATACTTTTTTGACTAGTGGGGGTTGGTAATTAGGAATTTGTAGTAATTAGAAATTTATTTTATTTTTATGGTATTTTGGGGATTGATTTATGATATAGACAATTTGCACCAACTTAGTCTTGATAAATTCCAGTTTTAAGGATTTGTTTTTGCTTTAAGGGTTGAATAAGAAATATGTCAGTTTAGAGATTTCCAACTAATTTTCTTCATGAAAGCCTAGTATTATCTTTTTAACATCAGGATAAATTTTAAGCTATTTTTAAGAAAGAGAAATACTTTTAGGAAGGAATACTCAGGCAAAAACAAAATTCAGAACCATCCTGGAACCAATCTTTTGTTACAATTGAAGTTAATCTGGCAACTTTTAAATAAATTTCTTTTGTGTTAGTCCATCTTTTTTTTATTAAAAAGTGTTCTATTAATAATTCTTCACTGGAACCTCATTTTCCTAATGAAGTAATGCTCAATGCTAAGTATAAAAACTGGGTTCTAATTTTTTCTTTGTATCTGAGTTTCTTGGATTTATCAACATGAAAACTGGCTAATCTAAAAATGTAAAGTCTCTGATATAAGAGGTTCCAAATTTGATTTTCTAGTAGCTGGGGCAAGATTTTAGCTTTCATCTGACTTGCTTATTCACAAAGTAAATTTAAAATTTTGTTAAGACCAATTGTGTAGGATAATTTTTTAACAGAGGACTTTTTAACAGAGAAGAAGATCTCTCCAAGTGACCTGAATCAGAGAAGCCAGTCATCTGGAAACTGTTCTGAGACCCAAAAGCAGAAGACTGCATCAGATGTTTCCAGAAAAGCAGACTACTATACAAGATGAGACTTCTATGAAAGGGTCAATTTTCTTTATTTTTTATTATTTGATTTTTCCTATGTGCCTTTTATCTGTAAGTTTGCTTAACACAGCAGACTTCCCTCTTTGATTTCATCAGTCTGATCAATCTTTTTCCCTTTTCCCCTCATGTTGTTTCCCATCATAAGCCCTATTATTAGAAATGAAGTGTTTGTCATTTCAGCTATAATTCATAAAGACTCATGTCTCTCAATGGAATCAAATGGGGAATGAGAAAAATGATTATTAAATTAAAAAAAATTGAGGAGATTCCTGAACTTCCCCCAAAATTTACCGAACCTATACTATCTTATCTAGGTGGAGTTGTTGCCTCACTCAACCAGAAAACCTTATAAAAAGTTTAATCTAAGGTGAATTCTGACCCACTGTGTTCCACTCAGACAGATATGGGCAGATCTCTCAGTGCTAGAGGTGATTTGGAAATAATGACATGATCAAAGTCAAATCACCCAGCCCCTCATTAGAATAGCTTCATCTTTCATTGTAATGTTCCTTTTCTCTCATTACTTGTTAACAAATTAGAGCTGATTACCATGCTCAGGAACAACCATTCTTCCAAAGGCATACAAGTGTTGAGTGGGTTCTATGAGCAGTCATTGGCATAAGAGAAAATTACTGATCCCTGTTATTAATTAATTTTATGCTAGCATGATTAATAAAATGATTAATTACCCAGAAATTATGTGTCTTGAACTTTTTAAATGTCATGTTAGATATACTACAGTAGCATCACTTCTCATTTCAAAGAATTGGAAACAAAGTAGGGATCCATTGATTGAGGAAACATTAAACAGATTGTGGTATATGAATGTAATCACGCGAAGAATACAGGGAAGATTGGGAAGTAAGAATAAAGTAAACAGCTAGGAAAACAATATAAATGAAGACTAACACAATGTAAATGGAAATCACAAAAAAAAAAAAAAAAAAAAACCAAAAGACAAAATTGAAGCAGAAGACTGTGCAAAATGACCAGGAATTATCTTGAAAAAGAGATATGAGAATAAATCTTGGTTTGATTTTTTCAGAGGGTTGGGCAATGGATAGGGAACACTCCAGGCTCCATCAGACTTGATTGATGTGTTGCTTTGTTTTGCTAAATTGCTTTTTTCTCCATTTTTATTCTTTATCATAAAGAATTGGGGATATATTTGGAAATGAAGATGTTAGAAAAATTATTAAAATTAATTTAAAAAATAAAAAAGTATCTAATATAAAAATTAATATAAAAAAGGTCAAATTGCCTTCAATTTATGGGGTAAAGTGATAATAACTGACACATTTACCTTAGAAGACAGTACCATACTCCAGTTATGTGGAAGGGCATGCCTTGTCTTGATCTAGCTATTTGAATAATTTCTTCAGATTCAGAATATTTTTCACCCCTTCTAAGTATATTACAATCTTTTCCCATTTCTGAGGAGTTTTAAATCTTTTCCAGTTCTTTAATCGAACACAGCTCTAAGCTTTTAAAGCTGATGTCATATTATACACAGTCATGCTGTACCACAAACCATCCTTGATATCACTGTCAAAAGCAAACTATTTCTCTGGATTGTCCATGGCTCTTTCCCAAATTGATCATTTCTGTCTTGTTATGTATTTAATAGAAGGAATGATGGGAAAAACCAGCTACTATCAGAGTTTATAAAAAAAAAAAGCGAAACCAATACAATCCATCAGTGGAAGGCTCATTTTGCAGAGATGACCGATTTCACTTCATTGTGAATCTACCCAATGGATATTGGAAAGAACTTGGTGTCATAAAATATAGTTTCAAATGCCTCTTTCACCACTTATCAAGTCAATAAATTTGGGAAAATCTTTGAACTTTTTTGAGCCTCAATTTCCTTCTCTGTTAACTCAAGATAAAAATAATCATCCTACCTCCATCACAGAGCCGTTGTGAAAATTAATTATAACAATAGCTAATTATAGCGATATAATAATAATAGCAACAACTAAATAGCACGCCAGAGTTTGCAAAGCACTTTACATTTGATCCCCAAAATGACTTGGTGGATGTTATCCTTATTTCATAGATGAAGAAAGTGAAGTTGAGACTGTCTAAGTATCTACCTCTGATAAGTGTTTGAAGCAGTGTTCACATCCAGCTCTTTCTTACTCCAAGTCCAGAACACATCGTTCCATGTTTCCTCTCAAATGACATGTCATATGAGAGAGCAGGTGGTCCCCTTAAAGCAATATAATATAGTATGTTAGTCAAATGTCAAATCTATTGAAAACCTCTATTTCAAAGCCAAAAGTGGTTTTATTTGTATATTTGTGTGTATCTTTTAACAGGTATATTTTCTTCATGGCTATTGATCTTCATTTTGCATCTCTGATGTCTGTACCCATCCTTTGGTACCCTGTGCCCCACCACTAAGTATTGAATCTTTCCTGGAGATGAAGAATCATACAGTGGTAACTGAGTTCATCCTTCTAGGAATCCCCCACACAGAAGGGATGGAGATTGAACTCTTCTTTGTGTTCTTATCTTTCTACTTCTTTACCTTAATAGGGAACCTAACTATTCTGTTAGCCATAATTTCTTCTTCTCGTCTTCACACCCCCATGTATTTCTTTCTGTGCCAGTTGTCTATTTTTGACATATTTTTTCCTTCAGTGAGTTCCCCCAAGATGCTATTCTTCCTTTCTGGGAATAGCCATACCATATCCTATGGGGGCTGTGTATGCCAACTCTTTTTCTATCATTTCCTTGGCTGCACTGAGTGTTTCCTATATACTGTGATGGCCTATGATCGCTTTGTTGCCATCTGTTACCCTCTTCGGTACACAGTCATCATGAACCATAAGGTATGTGCCATCTTGGCCATAGGGACCTCATTTTTCGGCTGTATTCAGGCCACCTTCCTCGCTGTTCTCACCTTCCAGTTGCCCTACTGTGGACCCAATAAGGTGGAATACTTCTTCTGTGATATCCCAGTGATGCTGAAGTTAGCCTGTGCAGATACCTCAGCCCTGGAGATGGTGGGTTTCATTAGTGTGGGTCTCATGCCTTTCAGCTGCTTTCTTCTCATCCTTACTTCTTATAGTTGCATTGTTTGCTCCATCTTGAGGATACACTCAGCTGAGGGCAGACGTAGAGCCTTCTCCACTTTCAGTGCTCACCTCACAGCCATCCTCCTATTTTATATGCCTGTGGTCCTCATCTACCTACAGCCTACCCCCAATCCTTGGCTGAATGCCACTGTTCAGATCCTGAATAATTTGGTCACCCCCATGCTGAACCCTTTGATCTATAGTTTGAGGAACAAAGAGGTAAAATCATCCCTAAGGAAGGTACTACAGCAGATTGGGTTCCTACCTGAGCAGTGAAAGACAGACAATGGAAGCAGAGACAGATTAACAAAGGCAAACACAGAGAAAGAATGATTAATTTTTTTTTAGTCATCAATATGTCTTGAATATTCTATCTCTCCTTAATTTCATTCTCACCCTTTTTAAAAACCCTCTTTCATCTCCCAGTGGCCCTTTTTGCATTTGGTTGCAATGACTATCCCCTTAAGAATAATTACTATCATTGAAGTTCAAATTTTACTAAGAGTTTTGTGAAAACTACTGAAATTATTGCCCCTATTTCTAAGAAGAGTCCAGTGAAAGTTTAAGTGACTTGACCATGGTCCTATAGCTAGCAAAGATTTAAGATAGGATTTGAACCAAGGTCTGCCTGAGTCTAAGTCCAGCCTGCATTAGACTTTTTGATTCTTGGAGAGATATTAATCACTCACTCATATTTAACAGCCAAATTAATCCCCCAGATCAGTGGTAGCCATTTAAATTTTAATTCAATAAGCAAACTTGGACACAAGCAGGAAAAACATATCTGGGACCTGAAGCATAGAGAAGATATATTTCTTCAGCCTTCCACTTTTGTTCAAGTGTTTGTCCTTGACTCATAACCAGAGCCATTCATCTACTGTGAGGTGGGTAACAGAGACTGTAAGGAGGTTGAAATGATAGTAGACTAGAAAAATGTCTGAGATCAGATGACTGTAGCTCAGTGTGGGAATGTCTTACCCCTGCCTGACCTGTTGGGAAAAACCAGTGCAGAATGCTCATCACACACTATGCCTGTATGAAGACAATGGATCATTTCTTTGGTAAGTGGATGTGACATTTTACTTTTTCTTCCACAAAGACCATTCCAATTCCCTTTGAAATGGCATTCCAGCATATGAGGCTATTGTTTTCATGGCCCAATTCACCATAAGTCATTTTCTAGGAGTCTCTTTAATCACTGTGGAGGTTGAACTCAGGACTCCTTGGGAAGGAGAAAGGGAAATGGAAAGCAGGAATGAGGGAGGCCTGAGGTGATCCCTATTGCTCCTTTCTCTCTGTCTAATTTCAAGAGGCAGTGAAAGCTTCTAGGCTTAAGGAATCACAAGAACATATTCTATGGGCTTCCATTTGTGCAAGAAGTTTGAGGACCTAGGTCAGTCCTCAGGATCTATGAATTTTTTGGTTCTCTTCAGTCCTACCTAAATGTCATTTAACAAAAAGAGTTGTAGAAGATGGGCATGGGAGAACAGGAGGAAGATATGGACAAGGATCAATCTGCCAAGATCTGTTTTATCTTATTTTCCAGTGTGGGAATATCCCAAACTCTGATGACCTGTACATGGAATCAAGGTCCTACCCTTAAATCCCTGAAAGACACAGTGAGACAAATCCACCACAGGATCTCAGCATCAAAAAGGAAATTGAATAGGACACCTGAGAACAGTTTAATTTCTAACTACTCAGTGGGGTCTGTCAGTGGCTCCACAGGGGTGGCAACTAACTCCAAATTGAGGATGATGCAAGGATAAGGAGACTGACACCAGAATAGTCCAGAACCTATATCAGACAATCAAAGGACTGAGGGAGAAGTCGTGGTTTGGGAAAGAAAGTTGGCCCTAATACTTCTCAGTTCATCTGGATCAATAGCAGATGATGTATGAAAATATTTAGAGTAGTGTCTTTGCTGATTCATATCATTAACTCCAATCTACCCAATAAAGTGAGAGAGATAAGACAAAGCAATTCAATTTGTTCATGGTTGGTTTGGATCAGATGATATCTAGAGTCCTTTCCAATGCCAAGAGACAGCTGGTCAGACAGTGCTGAGTCTGAAGTAAGGAAGTCCTGAATTCAAATACAGCCTCAGATATAGAGTAGAAATATGACCTTAGTCAAGTCACTCATATATACTTCAGTTTCTTCAACCGTAAAGTGGAGATAATAATAGAACAAATTTTGTAAGATTTTTGTGAGGATCAAATGAGAGTCACTTTACACAGTGACTGGCATATAGTAGGCACTTAATAAATGTTTATTCCCTTTCCCTTTTCTTCTCCTTTCTCCCAAGACATAATGTGTGAAGACAGTGGAGATGAATGCAGAACTATGGAGCTGGGAGTTTACCTAAACTAAACTCAGGGGGAGAAACACAAAAAAATAAAGCAAAACCAAAAAGTATTGCCAAAGCTTATTTCCAAGCTAATCAGCCCACCTCCATTATTCAATATAATTCTCTATTATGAATTAAACTGCATATAGATGCTAATGGAACCCCTTCCTTCCCATAGCAAGGATACATTAAATGTTCTGGGATTATATTTTTTCCTGCTCCTGCCCCCTTGTCTGCCCTTGAATACATTCCCATATTGCAGTCAATTACACAGTCCCCTCCTTTTCAAAATTATTTTGTAACAGACTTTTTACTAAAAGTTCAGAGTTAAGCATGATTTTTTCTAGAGATATGTTATCAGCTCTTCAGAGGGTTGAGGAGACACTCACAGGATACCTTGCCAGAGATAACTGTCCTCACATATTTTTTTGTGAAATCTAATCTCTTTTAATACAATTTCCATTTCAAGTAGTATTCCTTGTTCTTATTCCTAACCAGAGGTGTTCAAAAGTCCAATGTTTTGTGATCAGCCCCATAAGGGTGATTCCTCTTAAGAGAAGAAACACATAGGGTGTGTAGGGATATCTTCCTTCCACCTCCATGAGAAACATTTTCTAATCTTTCTCATAGCTCCCATATATTTTTCTGGGAAATAATAACAACAATAGCTGACATGTTCATGGGGCTGCTAGGTGAAACAGTGGATAGAGTTCAGGGTCTGGAGTCGGCAAGACATGAGTTCAAATCCAGTCTCAGATACTTACTCTCTGTGTGACCCTGGGAAAGTCACTTAACCACCACTTGCCTCAGTTTCCTCATCTGTAAAATGGGGATAATAATAACACCTGCCTCCCCAGGTTCTCATATAGATCAAATGGGATAACAATTGTAAAGCATTTAGCGTGGTACCTGGCACATAGTAAGCACTGTACAAATGTCAGCTGCTATTATTAATATTCAGAGTACATGGTATAAACATCTCATTTCACAGTTCACATCTCATTCCTCAAAAATCCAATGTCAATGGAGAAAATAAATATTATTTTTTACCACTTTGGAGATGATAAACTGAGACTCCAAAAAGTAAGGCAATGTGATACAAATCTCTAAAGCAGTGTGGGACACAGCTGGAATCCTAAGATTTCTCTCTCCATGTAAATAAGTCCTTTCATGATGACCACACTGCTGCTTCTCAATAATCAGATGAGTTCCTCAATCCTGTTATCATACCTTCTGTAAGATATCCATGAGGAACTCAGTGAATGGGATATTCATTTACCCTGACTTTTCTTATTTCCAAATTTCCATTCTTTTAATATTTCCAAATAAAATTCACAAGCATGAATGTGTTAAAAGACCACAGAGTCATCATTAGAATTATAATAGCAGTGATTTTTCCGACTCAAGAAAGAAAACACAATGAAGTCTGGCAAAATATATTTACATATACATATATGCACACACACATCAGAAAATATAGACATGACCAACCCACTCGCCCCCAATGATCTATTTACTTTTAGCAAAAACTCTGCTTTGTAACTTGAGCAGAGCTGTCTTCACCTCCTTGTTCCTCAGTGTGTACACCATAGGGTTCAACATGGGTGTCAGCACAGTGAAGAAAATAGCAACAATTACATCCACGGCATCTTCAGTGCCTGGTCTCAGGTAAATGAAAAGACAAGGTAAAAAGAAACAGAGCCACAACGCAGTGGGAGGCCCAGGTCTGGAAGGCTTGTATCTGCCTTGTGCTGTGCGGATCTTCAGGATCGCACGGACAATGGACATACAGGAAAGAAAAATCAGGAAGAAACAGGTAAAAGTAAGTACCCCAATGTTAAGAAAAATTACCGTCTCATTGTCTGAGGTATCTGCACAGGCTAATTTGAGAATGGGGGGTGCATCACCAAGATAATGCTCAATCTGATTGGGTCCACAATAGGAAAGACGGAAGGTCAGGGTAGTCTGGATAGTAGAGAGAAGGGCGCCAGAGAGCCATGTGCCTCCTGCTAGAAGGGCACAAGTTTTCCCACTCATCATGGCGGCATAGCGCAGAGGGTGAGTTATAGCCAGGAAGCGGTCAAAGGACATGACTGTATAAAGTAAGCACTCAGAGCCCCCCAGAAGGTGAAAAAAAAAGAGCTGAGCTACACAACTTTGAAAAGAGATGGCCCCACCCTCTGGAGATAAGAGACCCATGAGAATCTTGGGTACGGTGACAGTAGAAAAACATGTGTCAATGAAGGGGAGGTTGGCCAGGAAGTAGTACATGGGGGTGTGGAGGTGGTTATCTACCTTGATCACTGTCAAGATGAGGAGGTTTCCCACCAGAGTCAGTACATAGATCACTAAGAATATTCCAAACAGGGTGGTGTCCAGTTCTGGTGGATGTGGAATCCCCATGAGGATGAATGTGGCCACAGAGCTCTAATATTTCCTTTCCATTTAGATTGTAGGTGTTTTACCTAAAGTGGAAGAAGAAAATATCAGTCCAAAAAGATCCACAACCATGTAAATTACACAATGTCAGAGATAGAACTCACTAGCTTCAGGTATAACTCAATCCAACAGCTTCATTTACAGGTTAGGAAATTCATAATGAGAATGTTAAAAGGAAGAAGTGAAGGGCATTGTAAAGCTACTGGATTTGACACTGACGGATCCATCTTTATATTCTTTAATACTTGTTAAGTGTATTATTTAATAACACTTGCTAAGGGAGTTATTTAGCTTTCTTACTGTCGGTTTCGCCCTATATAAAATGATTTATTAACCTATACAGTTCATTTCACCTCTTAACCATATACAATTGCACAGTATAAGAAGTTCAGAAGTTAAACATTGGTCCTCTGAGTCCAAATCCAATGCACTTTTCATTATCAATAAATTCCCCCCAAAACACAACTTCTACTCATGTTCCCAGACTATTAGTCACAGAGTACCTAGGGGTGGAGGAGAACCTAGGATTACCTCTGTGGTATTATCCTTTGGATTGCAGGAGCAACTCCATCAGACCATACTTCTCATTAGGAATCAACCAGGAGACTCACATAACTGCACTTGAGCTAGGGTGTCCTCTTCTACAAATACATATGGAATCATCAGGGAGAGTTGGTACAAACTTAATATACAATTGTTAGGAGAGAATTTGAAAGAATTCTGATGGAGCTTTCCTTGGGTTTTTGGCTCTCTTCTGTCTAGGAAATTCAGTTGAATCCAATGGTCTTCCCCCATCTTAAATGCATAGCTGGCACTTTATGCCACCAGAAGTCACATTATTTTAGATGACTGTCTTTCCAGTTCTCTCTGTCTTTGATGAGTCTCTTCAACTCCTGCTGTAGAAAATTTTCCTACTCTGACCCACTGCCAATCCTAGAACATTGCAATTGCTAACTCACAGGCTACCCGGGGCCTCTAGACTTTTCAAAATTCTCCAGTTATTCTTAGGTGCTCATTTACCTAATATCAAGATACAGAGACTGATGAGGCTTTGTGCTTATAGTCACATGGAATCTGGGTGTGAGAGGGGACAACTGCCTCCACCTAAGTCTCAAGGCCAGAATGAAATAGTCCTCACATCTCATAGATAGGAAGGAAGAAGATTTGAAATGTTCTGTACCTTGCTTTTACAGGATCCCTGAGTTATTAGTTTTTCTGGCTCAGCAGTCAATTAGGTAACTCATTATTAATACACAGCCTAAAGCTCTCAGCCATGTATAACTAGAAGTAGACTTGCCCTTAAGTTTCCAAGTGGTTTGATGAAACAATGCAGGGTATATCTGTGTATACTCTAAGGACTAGCCCCTTCATGCCAGTTGAATTTATATACAAAATAGATCCAAGGTGATTCACTGCACAGGGAATTAGCAGTTGTGAGGGTCAGGAAAGATTTCATTTAGAAAGTAGCACTTTAGTTGAGTTTGTATGGACACTGGGGGTTCTATGAAGCAGTGATTTAAAAAAGGAGTTAATTCCATGAATGTAAGACAGTTTGTTTAAAAGGTAGGAGATGAGAAATGGAGTGCTGTGCACCATTATCCATCCCAAGGTCACTTTGCATGGACTGCAAAACATATGAAGAAGAAAATATGTAATATGTCTAGAATAGTTTGTTTGGACCAAGTTGTGAAAAACTTTAAATGCCAGAGGGAGATAAGATGAGACTATTGTTTTAGGAAAATCACTTTGGCAGACTTGGGAAATATGATTTGAGTATAATTAGGAGACTATTACAATAGGATAAGGAAAAGGTAAAAAGGATCTGACTTAGCGTTGATGTCTGTATGAACAGAATAAGGAGAATTAATGCAATGGATATTGTGTTGATAGGAATGGCATCCCACTGCCATGAACTAAGACATAAATGGATATTGGAGAAGGATTTCATCTTTTTAGATTGCCAGGTACCTCCATAGTTGAATCAACAAAGTGACTTAAATCTCATTTGTAATATACTCTATAGGACAGAGTGCCCAAACAAAGAAACCAAAATCTAGTATTGAACATACTTCCTAGTGAGATTTACTCCACAGGGTTCACTCTATATAGACCTCCCTCGAAGAAATGACATCTTTGTCATCAAACTGGGAGGGGAAGACCCTCAGGGTTGCTGTTTCCAAGAGAAACAGTTACCATTGACAGGTTCTGAGCCAGGAGGGCTCAAAATATAGGCATTAAGTGAAGCTTGGGTAGGGACCTAGTCTGATCCAATATATGAGCTTCAGGGTGAACTGGATTTTAAAGTTTTGTGCAAGAAGAAAGAAAGAAAGAAAGAAAAAAAGAAAGAAAGAAAGAAAGAAAGAAAGAAAGAAAGAAAGAAAGAAAGAAAGAAAGAAAGAAAGAAAGAAAGAAAGAAAGAAAGAAAGAAAGGAAGGAAGGAAGAAAGAAAGAAAGAAAGAGAGAGAGAAGAAAAGGAAGGAAGGAAGGAAGAAAGAAAAAGAGAAGAAAAGGAAGGAAGGAAGGAAGGAAGGAAGGAAGGAAGGAAGGAAGGAAGGAAGGAAGGGAGGAAGGAACAAATCTAGTCAATAAACCCCAAGTTAACTGGGCAGCTTCTGGTCATCAAAATTTATCTTCCTTTGGAGAGCAGAATGAGAGGAAGGGGAGAAGGAGAGTGAAAGGGAGAGGGAGAAGGAAAGGGAGACGACAAGCTGAGTTACCCAACTAGTTGGGTCCTGATATAGGCAGCTCATTCTACTCACAGGTTGTGTTTCTCCTTCATTTTTGAAGAGGATCATGACATCAGGGAAATGGTGACATGACTTGCAGTTGACTTTGATTTGAGTGAAGGAGGGTTGTGAAAGATCACCAACCTCAGGTGACATAGTGGATAGAATGCAGGACTTGGAGTCAGGAAGACTCATTTTCATTTTTCTCATAGTCTCCTACAAAATACTCTCCTTAATTACCCTTGTCCTTTTCCTTTTCTGAGATCCTTTCAAGATAAAATGTTTTCTCCATGACTAAGTCTTGTTGATGGAGGTTTTCCATAAAGCCTGCAGAATAGTGCTTCCATGCTGGTCATCATCAAGAGAGCACTCAATTGTTTACACATGTACCCATCTTGTCATATCCTAATCCTGGCTCTATTCTAAAACTATGAGATATCAAATATTAATGCAGTGGCAATACAGAGTTCCTCCACTAATGGCTAGGGTGAGCACCCATTAGTTAACATTTCTTTCATTACTACATCCTCCATAGGGTCTAAATTAACCCTGTCATTCTTATTTGAATAAGACACATTTTGTTCTTTTATTTGTCCCTTCTCTTCAATCATGGGAAAGTTACAAAATCAGAGAATCTTAACTCATAGGGACCTCAGAAGTCATCTAATTGAGTATTATGATTCTTGCAAATAGGCAACTGGCCCCATGGAGAAAAGGAACTGGCTTATTTGAGGAACTCGAGAAAATTAGTGGCAGAATCAGAAATAAAACTATGTCTCCTGATGCCTTATCCCTTCTGTTTCTGTCCAGGACAGTTTATGGCATGATAAATATTGAAAAGCCACATTGACCAAAAGGTTTCACCTCAAAATTGATCAAACTCAGGGAAGAGAAAAGGTCCTCAGGCAAAAGAGAATAATGTTTAAACTCTCTTTTTTGAGGGAAAATCAAGGAATACAGAGTCAGTCAGACTAGACCCTAAGATAAAATGTTGTTATGTGAAGAGGCAGCAGATGCCTAGGAAATTTCTGAGCTTATGGTTACAAAAATTATATTTTAAACTATTAAAGATTAAAGACAAAGAAAATAGTTGACTAGTATAATGAACATCAGAATCACTGATCAGTTTGTTTTTCATTGTCATCAGGATTTATATTGTTAGATCAGTGTTTTTATAACAGAAACTTTCTCTAAGAAAGGGGAAGGGAGCGAAAGTTTGATATTTCATAGGATTAGATTATCACATTTTTGCAGTGTGAAGTTTACAGAATAGTTTTGTAGCCTTTATTTCATAGAATTCACACAATTTTCCTGGGAACTATGCATTATGGGCATTATCTTCATTTCCCCCATAAAGAAACTAAGGCTCAGAGATGTTAACTACTTATAGAAATTTGAATCAGTAGGACTGATGTCCTTCTTTTGACCTTGATTTCAATGATCATTTCATTTTGCCTTGCTGTAATTCCAAATAATAAATAGGAAGGAAAATAGGATAATGGACTCACAGGACTGCAAATCTAAAAGTCTGAGGAGAAACAATCATATCTGTTAGTTTGCCAAAGGTTCTGTACATTTCTTATGATGATAAGGCATACCCATTCTTGAGAATCTTAAATTAATCATTGAGGATCTCTTCAACCTCACACTTAGAGCACAGTTATTTCCTCCAAATTCTGATTTTATTGATTTACTTATTTTTGGTAGTGAAGTAACTTCCTGGTCTATGAAATTTGGCCTTCTGTGAACAGTGGACAATAAGTCAAAGAATGCAGAGAAAATTAGCAACAATGTGAGGTGTACAAAACTTAATAAAAAAGTCATATGAAGAGAAGACTCACCCCACAGTCTGTGGCTCTTCCTGGTGGTCAAAAATATCTGGGTTCCCCTGCCCCCATTTTTCATTAGTTTTCAACTGGTTGGAGATATTGGTCACAAAATGCAGTTCAAGGAGTTTAGACAGCATTTACTTCAGAGTGGGAAAGGGTGGTTAATATATATATACAAGAAGAGAATAATTGATATAACAAAAAGAAGTGGGTGAAAGAGAACTTAAATTGGAATAAAGGTCCTCTGGGATGAGGTTACTCTCAAGATCCCTGAGCTTCCTCGCTTGGATGAAAAAGAAGAGTAAACAATTGAGATACTGTTCTTAAGGGCACATATGGGAGTACTCTGTATTTACTTCTCCATCCTTCCATACTCATATAGACTGATGCTGAGAGGAAAGCCATGTCTTTGTTTGCTAATTTTTATGACTTGACGATGTAACGTACAACGAGTACTTATGTATCCTGTTTTGCTTATTTTAAAGTACTTTCTTCATGAATTTAAAGCCAGCTCCCACCCCACAATGTGTTCTCTCTGGGGAGCCTTGAGGATCTTTCTGGAGACTCATTCTTTACTCTCTGAAAAGTTGTTCTCAAGTTACTTGCAAACATTTGGACTTGAGGTCCTACCTGAGAAGTAATTCTCTAGCTTCTCTGTGGAACATAGAAGAGCATTACCTAGGTAGGTTTCTAGACAAGGATGAATATTAAGACTCTGGCAACCAAATACTGATTTTTTATTTATTTTCACACTTGTTTTTGTACAATAGAAAAGTCTAAATAAAACAGGACTTAAACACTGCAATAGAATATCATTCCCTCAACACAGTTCAACAAAGTGGCATAAAATAGCCTTTGACTAGTAGAAGACACAAAATTGAAATTATAAAAATTTGCCAATTAATAATAAAAATCAAGGCTATATGTTAGCTTTAACAAATTAATGTCACAAAAGCAAAGAATCCCAGAATTTTAGAGTTGTATTGGATGTTAGAATCCATTTAATACAGCTTGCATCTGAACAAGAGCTTCCATTACAAACTACCTAAATGATCTTTGCTTGAAGAACTTTGGGGAGGGTGTGGGTAGGGAACATAACCTTACCAGACAGCAGTTCCACTGTGAAATGTTTCTGGTCATCAGATGCTGTCTGATCATGGCCATAGACAACAAGTGTATGACCTCCCTTGTTTTATATGTCTCTCATGTGCCTCTATTAATGCAGCCTAAGATTATATTACTTTCTAACCTGTGATTTCACGGTGCTGACTCATACTAATGTTACTGTAGGGTCCAATAATCCTCCAGATCTTTTTCAAATGAATTACTTTATAGCCTCACCTCCCTATCTTATGGAATATCAAGAGCCACCAAGCCCTATGCCATCTTTTCTAGATCTTTATGAGTGAAACCAATACATGAATCAAAGACTTTTAAAAAGGAATATTTGAAAAGGAATCATTAAGGGCTTCACCAATAGTAGCTGTCAGTACATCAAATCTTTCATGTCACACAATCACCTGAATGGCTTAGGGTATGCAAGATCCCTCTGTGTTTATTGGTTGTTCACTAGGGAAAAGCATAGGATTCAGTAACTTTTTATTTGGGATTTTATTATGAACTGGGTATGATTTAAGTTCTTACAGTGTTCAAGGTTTGGAATAAATAAAATAGGATTTGTAGACTATATGACAGCTAACAAAGGTCAGTCAATTGCCAAGAATTTAATTGGAACTTAATATGTGCCAGAAAGTTTGGGAAGCACTGCAGATACAAAGCAAGGTAAAAAAAAATAGTCCCTGTAATCAAGGTACTTTTATTCTAATAAGGAGAGATTCTAAATAACTAGATAGTTAAAAGAAACACATATACACATGTGTGTGTATATATCTATATATGCATGCATATATATTGTGCATAAGTAAATCCACATATACATCTATGCATTATATACATATAAATTTATGTATCTGTGTGCATGTATCTCTGTATATATGTATATGTAGGTATATATAATATACTCTCTCCATGTACATATATATACATGCACATATATCTTGTGAACTCCACAAACCCCAATTTAAAACAGTCTGTTCTAAGAAACAGACAAATGAAATTAGGGTGCATGTGTCTATGGTTTAATTTCTATTAACCTGGCTTGACATGCATTGTACTGGAGTTACAGTGCAAAACTGAGCCCCTGCTAAGGAGACCAGTTCAGAACTGGTTTGATTTGGAATTTGGGGGCATAAATTATATGCCTTTCAAAGAGTAGGTGTTTCCAAGGGATGACAATCAACTCTGGTTGGTCGAAATGCTGGGAGGTGGACTATATTAAAATGAGATCTTGATTGATTTAGGTCAGTTAATCCAGCTCAAAGAGACATCAATTTCTGTATCACCCATCTTAACAACAGGGAGGAATCAACATTTTCCCAGACCTACCTGGACAACATAATGAGCAGGAATAGACCCATTTAGAGAAGATCTGGACGTCCTTCTGAAAAAGGACTGAACTTTTAAAGAAAGGAGGATGGGGAAGCTCTGAGTTTCCAAGAACATGATTACTAAGAAAAATCATTTTTCACAATCTATATAGATGATTCTGTATATACATGTGTGTGTGTTTATGTGTGTGAAGACACAAAGTGGTAGAGAGAGAAAGTGAGAGAGAGACCATGTCACACACATACATTTGTGGAGGGAGGGGTTGAGGAGAAGCAGACAATGATAGAAAGTGACAGATTGATAAAAATAAAGAAATAGAAAGAAAAAGTATGTAGGACACTTTCTAAAAGGTGAGACATTGTCATCTAGGGGGATTGGGAAAGTGGGAAAAGACTCTTCTAGGTGAAATTTGAACTTAGTCTTGAAAGCCAGAGAAATTAAAAGGAGAACATGTGGCATGGGAATGGGAGGTGGAGTATCATCAGAGAGTTGTTGTTGTGTTTGTCCTTCATTCTCAAAGATGACCATGACATCAAGATGATGACATGATTTGGAGTTGACTTTGAGTGAGGGAGGGCTGTGCAAGGTCACCAACCAAACCTTCTTCTCCTGAGCCATCTGGGTCCAGTGGCACGATATTCATCAGGACAACTGGAGATGCCCCAGAATGCGATGTGAGACCCTGGCCCTTTCATGTTTAGGTCTTTTTCCAGTCTTTTTTTGAGTGAGATACACCTGTTCAATGAATAGGCTTCTTTAAGTTACTCAAGGGATCACTGATATTTGCTTAAAAATGAGCATAGCATGCACAGTATGGCAGCACTCCGTGGCTAAACACAGTTTAGCCAGACAATTGAGGAACAGAGGGAAAGGGGACTGGTGCATGTGACTGTATGCTGCACCTCCAAGTCTGAGGGAAAGAGTTCAAGATTTATTTCAGTCTATTTCTCACTTCTGGGAAGTCACTGTAAGCAGAGACAGAAGATTGTTAACATGGACTGAATAGTGAGTGAGAAGGTTGCAACATTTTGGTGAGATTCAACACGTAGGGAAACTACCATCAAAGAAGGAGTCAGAAAGTGATCAATAGGGGAAAATAAGGCAACCTGTCCAAATTAACAAAAATGTAAAGAAGAAGAAAACACAATTAATGACTGAGCACAAAAAAAAAAATCAGGTAAAAAGAAGTCAGGCACCTACAAGTAAATATTGTAAGATAAATGAAAATGAATCAATAACTACTGTTGCAGAAGACCCTGTAGATTCTAAAGAGAGCAGAGAAGCAAAGCAAGATATTCCAAAATTGTTTAAAATAGAAATAAGGTTTATGAAAGCTGAATTTGTGACCTGAACAACAGAAATACTTGAAAGAATAGAAAAAACTTGAATCTACAATGGCAAGTCTCACTAAAAAACCAAAGAGAACATAAGTGATTATATATAAGTAAAGGGAATCTGGAAAAGTAGAAGGAAAAATCCATAACATTAAAAGAAGGCATGGTCTATAAAAAAAATAATGCTCTTAAGGATAGGAGATGCAAATTTAATTTAAGGATTAAAGTGCTCCCATAGTAACATGAAAAGACAAAAAACTTGAACACTATTACGCAGAAAATAATAGAAGAAAACTGAATAGAATTTCTGAACAGATAAAACAAGGTGCCAATTGAAAGAATATATAGATCCCCTTCAGGAAAAAGAAATGCCTATGGCAAACTCCAAGACATGTAGATGTAAAAATGAATGATTTCATAAACAACGAATCCTGCAAGGAAAAGATTTTAGCCTTGTAAAATGGCAATATTTTTGAAAGAGGCAGTTGTTTGTACTTTGAAAGTTTCTCAATCTAAGAATCCTAGAATTTTGACAATGAATTCATTCACAATTTTTACATTGCTAAATGACTTATATTTTTCCCCTGAGTATATATGCTACTTTATAAATTACTTCAATGGTATTATTCTCAGGTCTTATTTCTGCTTTTTTAGAGTATTCTTTGCTTTTGATTTTCATTTTTTAATTTCTAAATACGATGTTTCACACTTCTCCCTCTAATTTAAAATATTTGTGGTCCTTACGAGTATTACAATGCTAATGAGCACTGAATTTCTTTAATATTGATATTGCAGTATCACAAAGAAGCAAATCATTTTATCTGTAGCAGAAACAAGATAATATTGCAATTCCCAGTCTTCACTAAAAAATCTGTTTTCCTCTTTCAGGGTTCTCTTGGTCTTCTTTGCCGTAATGGGCTGTTAAGCCAAGTGAATTTTTAAAAAATAGTATTGAGCTGTGAAACTATTCACAAATTCCACTTCAAACAGAAACACAGAGCACTGCTGTCAAAAGCTGATAACAGACTGGTGTTCTCTACCCTCATAAACTCTTGCCTATTAGCCTTGCGCACTAGTGGCGGTTATCAGGAGGGAGAAGTTAGAACTAAATAATGAACATAGCAGCCATCAATTTAGCCCTGATGGCTTACTAATGTTCTAATTGTGCCTGTCAGTCTGGAAAGATTATTTCATTGAAATTTATTTTATTCTTTGGTATTTTAAATATATTCATTTAATAAATAAAATAAAAATATAGAAAACATCCAAAATGTATTAATAAAAATAAAAGGATTAGTTCTATTAAGTTTGGATTCAGTTAAAAGACTGCATTTGAGGACCTGGAAGGCTACATGGCCTTAAGGCTGCAGCTTTCCCACCCTTGCTCTAACATATGGGGTGAAAGAATGAAATATTAGATTGAAGAAATGGTATGCCAAAGGGTAACATAAAAGTGATTTCATTAGTTCCCATAGATTTAATTACTATCTCTCTGTTGTCTCAGATTTATGTATCTAATTTCTCTGACCTCTAGTCTGTCATCTCTAATTTCCTTTGTGATATCTTGAAGTAGATATCCAGTAGACATCTTAAACTCAACATGTCCAAAACCAAACTCAATATCTTCTCCCATCCCAAATCCTCCTCCTTCTTAAATTCCTTATTTCCTTATTATTGGAGAGGGCAACATCTTCTCCACAGGCCCTCAGACTCCCTTCTCTCCTGACACTGACACCACCTTTGTTAGAGGCCCTCATCACCTCATCCTGTACTATTCTAATAGCTTGGCAGTGGATCTGCCTGCCCCAAGTCTCTCCCCACTCTAGTCAGCTTTCCAAGTGATTTTTCAAAAGGTCCAGTATAATAATGTCAAGTACTCCCCCCACATCTCTATCCTTCACCCCATTCAATAAACTTCAGTGGTACTCTATCACCTCCAGGAGCAAATACAAAATATTCTTTTTGGCATTCAGTGACCTTCATATCCTAGACTCTTTCAACATTTACAGTCTTCTTTTTAAAAGAATATATAATTTATTTATTTTCAGTTTGCAACATTCACTTCCACAAGATTTTGAATTCCAAGTTTTCTCTCCATCTCTCCCCACCCCCCACCGCAGTACAATGTACACTCTATCCACTTCTTCTCCCAATATGTCCTCCCTTCAATCAACCTCTTCTCCTATCCTCCTCTCCTTTTATTTTTCTATAGGGTAAGATAGATTTCTATACCCCACTGCCTGTACATCTTATTTCTCAGTTGCATGCAAAAATCAATTTTTAGCATTTATTTTCAAAGCTTTGATTTCCACATTCTCTCCCTTCCTCCCTGCCCACGTACCCTCATTGACAAAGCAAGCAATTCGATCTAGGTCATACATGTAGCCATGCAAAACACTTCCATAATGGTCATGTTGTGAAAGACTAACCATGTTTTCCTCTATCTTGTCCTGTCCTCCATTTATTCCATTCTCTCTCTCTTGATATGTTCCCCACCAATAGTGTTTCCTTCTTATTACCCCTTCCCCAATTCTGCTGACACTTTTATTACCCTCCCTCTCCTATACCCTTCCTTCCTTTCTTCCTGTAGGATAAGATAGATTTCCATACCCAATTGAGAGTATGTTATTTCTTTCTTATGCCAAATCTGATGAGAGTAAGGTTTACTTATTCCATTTCAATTCTCCCCTCTTACCCTCTATTGTAAAAGCTCTTTTTGGTCTCTTTTATGTGAGATGATTTGCTACATTCTGCCTCTCCCTTTCTCTCTCCCCCAATGCATTCCTCTCAACAGTTAATTTTCTTTTTTAGGTATTCTCCTGTGTCAGCAAGGACCCTGACATACACTGGAGGGTCTCCTGTACAGGTTCCTAGATCTGCTTTTCTAAAAGGAAAGCAACTCTTGAAGGGTCAACAATCACTTTAGGAGAAAAAGTCAGCACCCTGAACTGAAGAAAAAGTACAAAGAAATAATAGTTAACAGAGAAGGCTTCCAACT
The DNA here is from genome assembly GCF_028372415.1 of Notamacropus eugenii. NCBI lineage: Eukaryota > Metazoa > Chordata > Mammalia > Diprotodontia > Macropodidae > Notamacropus > Notamacropus eugenii. Next base: position 272,657,773 of record NC_092876.1, read on the forward strand.
ATCTGGCCATAAGATTATATATATATATATATGAAGCACCAACATCTCGGTTTTCAAAGCTGAGAGACTCCTTTGTGGCTGCCTGGTTTCTTGTCTGGCTAAATAAACACTTCCAATGAGTAAGCCCCAAGGTAAAACCACAACTCAGAGTATTTTCAGAAGCAGAGAGCATCACAACTTTTGAGAACAAGAACATTAGAAATTAACAAAAGATGTGGGCCTCCCATAATCAAGCTTTCCTTAATGGGCAAGTCCATTAATAAGTGAGGAAGATCTTTAACTCTTATTAACATTACATTTCCCTACATATTCAGCTGACCCCATGCCCTCTGTCCATACATATACATATACACACAAACACACACTTATACATACGTACACATAATACAATATACATACATACACATTCACATACACACATACATATATGTATTCCCTCTAAGTACCCTACTACTGAGAAATGTCTCATGGGTTACACATATCATCTTTCTATGTAGAAATGTAAACAGTTCAACTTCATTGAGTCCCTTATGGCTTCTCTTTCCTATTTATTTTTTCATATTTCTCTTCACTCTTGTATGTGAAAGTCAAATTTTCTATTCAACTCTGGTCTTTTCAACAAGAATGTTTGGAAGTCCTCTATTTCATTGAACCTCCATTTTTTCTCCCTGAAGTATCATACTCATTTTTGATGGTAGGTGGTTCTTGGTTTTAATGCTAGCTCCTTTGACCTCTGGAATACCATATTCCAGGCCTTTTGATCCCTTAGTGTACAAACTTCTAAATCCTGTGTTACCCTAATTGTATTTCCACAATATTTAAATTGTTTCTTTCTGGCTGCTTGCAATATTTTCTCCTTGATTTGAGAGCTTGGGAATTTGGTTGCGTATTCCTAGGAGTTTTCCTTTCAGTGTCTCTTTCAGGAGCTGATCAATGGATTATTACTATTTCTATTTTGTTCTCTGGTTCTAGAATATCAGGGCAGTTTTTCTTGATAATTTCTTGAAAGATGAAGTCTAGGCTCTTTTTCTGATCATGATTTTCAGGTATACCAATATTTTTCAAATTATCTCTCCTGCACCTGTTTTTCAGGTCAGTCATTTTTTTCAATCAGATATTTCACATTATCTTCTATTTTTTCATTCTTTTGGTTTTATTTTATAATTTCTTGGTTTCTCATAAAGTCATTAGCTTCCATTTGCTCCACTCTAATTTTTTAGGAATTATTTTCTTCAGTGAGCTTTTGGACCTCTTTTCCATTTTTCCAGTTCTGATTTTTAAGGCATTCTTCTCCTCATTGGCTTTTTGGACCTCTCTTGCCATTTGGGTTAGTCTATTTTTATAGGTGTTATTTCCTTCAGCCTTTTGAGGGTCTCCATTAGCAAGCTGCTGATTTGTTTTTCATTATTTTCTAGCATTGCTCTCATTTCTCTTCCCAATTTTTCCATGTTCAAAAATCTTTTTTGAGTTCCTCCATGGTTTAACACCGTTTCATATTTTTTTGGAGTCTTTGGATGGGGGAGCCTTGACATTGCTGTCTTCCTCCGTTGCATTCTTTGATCTTCCTCCAGTTGCATGCTTTGATCTTCCTCATCCAAAAGAATGGAAGAAAATACCTTTTCTCCAAGAAAGTAATTTTCTGTACTCTTGTTTTTTGTCTTTTTTTGACATTTTCCCAGCCAATAACTTGACTTTTGAGTTCTTTGTTAAGTGTAGGATATATTGCCCCAAGTTTCACAGGTTTTGTATAATTGTTTTCAGAAATGTCTTTAGGGACCTGTAAGTTCTCAGTTCCTCCAAAGTGCTACAATAAAGGAAGAGGTGTTTAATCCTCTTCTGGCCTGTGCTGTGATCAATGAGTCCTGGAATTGTGAATAGGATTCCCTCTCCACATAGCTGCCACCAGTTCTTCCACACCAACCCTCCTTTTCCCCCCAGGACTGCCACTCAGGACTGCAGCCCAGATCAGTCACTGGATTCCCCCACAATCTGTAGACAATGAGCTGAAGAAGCAGCTGCCACTCCTTCAGTGACTGCTGCTACTCTGGGACTGAGGCTAGAGCTGGGGCCTGATCACACTTACTCCTTACCCAGGTGAGAAAGCTGTCCTCAGAACTCTCTCCTTCCTCATCTTTGCCTATTGTCTTCAGTTAAGTCCCAAATACAGTCCCATCTTCTCCAGAAAGTCTTTATCAGTCCTTCTTAATTCTAGTGCCCCCTCTCTTTTAATTATGTACTATTTATTCTCTATATAGCTTTTTTTTCATACTTATTGATTTGCTCATTATCTTCCTCATTACCATGTTAGCTCCTTGAGGGTAATTATCTTTTTCTTCTTTTTGTGTCATGAGCACATAGCATGGTTTCTGACTCAATAGATGCCAATAAATGTTTATTGATTGACAGCATAGCCAACTCTACACATAATTTCTTTGTATACCAGTGACTAAAGTGTTGATGCCAGTGTAGAGAAAGGTATTATGTATACATTTTCCTAGGTTTCTGGTTTCATGGAATATAATCCAAAAAGAGACAATATTCTCCACAGGATACCATAGACCTTCATGGCATAGGAGTCTCAGATACAAAAATTGTGCTGATTTTTTAAAAATCAATATATTTTATTTTTTCACTAATCACATGTTAAAGCAATTTGTTACCACATTTTTTAAGTTTAGAATTTCAAATTCTCTCCCTCCCTTCTATCCTAGTCCTCCTCCCTACCTGAGACAGTAAGCTGTCAGAGAAAGTTTAAAACAGGTACAATTATGTAAAATATATGAATCATTTTTTTCCAAGAAGACTAGAATTAAAGAAAAAGAATGAAAGAAAGTGAAAAAAATGGCATGCTTCAGTCTGTATTCAAACAATATAAGTTCTTTCTCTAGAGGCAGATAGTATGCTTCATGCTTTAGCCCTTTTAGTAGTTCGTGCTTTAGTCCTTTGTTATTGTCTTGGATGATTGTATTGTTGAGAAAAGCTAAATCATTCACAGATTTTCATCATACAATATTGCTGTTACTGTGTACAACGTCTTCTGGTTCTGTTCACTTCACTTTGCATCAGTCTTTCCTGGTTTTTCTGAAATCATCCTGCCTGTCATTTCTTATAGCACAATAATATTCCATCAAAATCCTATAGAACAGCTTGTTTAGACATTCCCTAATTGACACACATCTCTTTGATTTCCAATTTTTAGCCACCACCACAAGAACTTCTATAAATATCTATGTACAAATAGGTCCTTCCCCTCCCCATTTTTATGTACTTGGGATATAGATATAGAAGTAGTATTGTTGAATCAATGGGCATGTGCAGTTTTATAGCTTCTTTGAGCATAGTTCTATATTGTTTTCCAGAATGGTTGGATCAGTTAACAGTTCCACCAACAGTTCATTTCTGTCCCAGTTTTCCTACATCTCCTCCAACATCCATCATTTTGCCATATTATGATTTGTCATCATGCCAATCTGATAACTTTGACATAGTATCTCACAGTTGTTTCAATTTGGATTTGTCTAATTAATAGTAATTTAGATCATTTTTTCTTATGCCTATAGATAACTTTGATTTCTTTATCTGAAAACTACCTGTTTGTATCCTTTGACCATTTGTCAATTGGGTAATGATTTGTATATTTGAGAAATGAGGCCTTAATCAGAGAATGTTGTTGCAAAAACATTTTCCCCAGTTTACTGTTTTTCTTTTAATTTTGATTACATTAATTTTGTTTGTGCAAAATCTTTAAATTTTATACGATCAAAAATATTTATTTTGCATTTTGTAATGCTCTCTGTCTTTTCTTTCAAGATAATTTACTCCATTCTATCTCTTCCTTTTTCCTTTTCCCAGTACATTCCCCTCTCACCCATTAATTTTATTTTCTAAGAGATCATCCTGAATATAAGCAGTTCAACTTCAATAAGTCCTTTATGGCTTCTCATTCCTATTTACTTTTTCATGCACCCTCTTGAAACTTGTATTTTAAAGTCAAATTTTCTATTCAACTTTGGTCTTTCCATTGAGTGCTTTAACATTCTCTATTTCATTGAATCACCATTTTTTTTCTTGAAATATTATACTCATTTTTGCTTGGTTTTAATTTTAGCTCCTTTGACTTTGGTAACATCATGTTCCAAGTCCTTCAGTCCCTTAATGTACAAGCTGCTACATCTTATGTTTTCCTGATTGTATTTCCACAATACTTGAATTGTTTCTTTCTGGCTGCTTGCAATATTTTCTCCTTGACCTGAGCATTCTGGAATTTGACTACAACATTGTTAGGAGTTTTCCTTTTGGTATCTCTTTCAGGAGGTGACCAGTGGATTCTTTCAATTTCTATTTTACCCTCTGGTTCTAGAACATCAGAGCAGTTTTCCTTGATAATTTCTTGAAAGATGATATCTAGGATCTTTTTTTGATCATGGCTTTCAGGTAGTCCAATACTTTTTAAACTATCTTTTTTGGATCTGTTTTCTAGGTCAGTTGTTTTTCCAATGAGATATTTCACATTGTCTTCTATTTTTTTATTCTTTTGGTTTTGTTGTATAATTTCTTGATTTCTCATAGAGTCATTAGTTTTCATTTGGTCCATTCTAATTATTAAGGAATTATTTTCTTCAGTGAACTTTTGGACCTCCTTTTCCATTTGGCATTCAGCTTTTTAAGGTATTCTTCTTCTCATTGATATTCTGCTCCTCTTTTACCACTTGGGTTAGTCTTTTTTAAGGTGTTACTTTCTTTAGCATTTTTTGGGTCTCCTTTAGTGAGCTGGTAAATTGCATCACTCTCATTTTGCTATCCTATTTTTTCTTTTACTTCTCTTACTTGATTTTCAAAATCCTTTTTGAGCTCTTCCATGGCCTGAGACCAATTCATATTTTTCTTGGAAGCTTTGGATGTAGGAGGTTTGACTTTGTTGTCTTTTTCTGGTTGTATGTTTTGATCTTCCTTGTCATCAAAGTAAGATGTTAAAGTCTGATTTTTTTAATGCTACTTGCTTACTTTCCCAGCCAGTTATTTGACATTTTTTTAGCTCTTTGTTAAGGTAGACTGCTTCCAGAGTGGAGAGTGCACTGTTCCAAGCTTCATGGGTTTTGTGAAGCTGTTTTTGGAGATATTTTTAGGGATCTATAAATTTTCAGTTCTTGCAAGATTGCATGACCAAAGGAGAGGTGTTTATAACTCTCCTGGTCTGTGCTGTGGTCTGTGAGTGACCACAAGCACTTTTTTGTGCCTTGAAACCGTAAAAAGAATTCCTTCTCCACCACTGCCACAAACTCTGCCACACCAGCCTTGCCCCAGGACTCCTCCTCTGCCACCCAGGACTGCAACCCAGATCCAAGTAAAGGCAAAGCAACAGAATCCTGCCTCAGTGTGAGCAAGAGATCCATTCGATCCCTTTCTGATCAACCACTTGATCTCCTTACCATCTGTGAGCTGAGAATTCCAGAAGCAGCCTCTTCTGCTGCCGCCCTAGAACTATGGCCAGATCACAATCCTTTCTCACCCAGGTCTGACAAATGTTTCCTATTGACTTTCTAAGTTGTCTTTGAGCTTGTGGGTTGAAAAGTCTTAATTCTCTTGGATGATTGGTATTGCTGAGAAAAGCTAAATTATTCACATATTTACATCACACAACCACAGCTATCAATGATTCAGTTCCCTGAGGTCTGCAACTGTGATTCTTTCTCAGACTGTTGCAACAGATCTTTCCTATAGCCTTTCTAGATTGTCTTGGGCTGCAAATTTGTTTCACTCTGTCATTTTGTGGGTTCTGCTGCTCTAGAATTTGTTTAGTCATTTTTTACAGGTACTTAGAGGGGTTTTGGGGGAGAGCTCAGAGAGATCACAACTTTCATTCCACCATCTTGACTCTACCCTACTACTCCTGGCAATTTTACTTTTTAGGGAGTGCTCTTCAGTGAATTTTTGTGCCTTCTTTTCCATTTGGCCAATTCTACTTTTTAAGGAGTTGTTTTCTGTAGTGCACTTTTTTCCTATTTGGCAAATTATATCTTTTAAGGAATTGTTTTCTACAGTCAATTTTTGTCGTTCAGTTTCAGAGCCATTGATTCTCTCTTGCATACTTCTCATTTCTTTTCCCAAATTTTCTTCTGCCCTTATTTGACTTTTAAAATCCTTCTTGAGCTCTTCCAAGAAGGCTCTTTCAGCTTGAGATCAGTACCTATTCCCCTTTGAGGTTTTGGATGTGGGTATATCAACAATGTTATCCTGTTTTGAATTTGTGTTTTGATCTTCCTTGTCCTCACAGAAAGAACCTGTGGTCATTGTCTGTTTCTGCTTTTTCTTCTTATGATGTTTACCTATTTCCTGGCTTTTAGGTTGAGGGGTCCTGCTGGAGTACAACAGGCACTGTCCCAAGCTTCCTGTCCTTGTCACTGGTTTTGTGTGCTAGGGTCTCAGGTGTTGGCAATTGGAGACTTTAGGGGTGCGGCCATTTACCTGGTATTGAGTGGTGGTGGCTGGCAGGTGCTGAGGGCAGGTAGGGTTTTCTGCATTTCCTGGGGGTACACTGAAACTGTCTGGGTAAGGGTCATGTCTGGCCCCTAGAAGACACCTGCTCACCCAGGGTGCTCTGAAGCATGTGAAGGTTTGGCTGTTGGGGGACACCTGCCCTCTTAAAGCCATACTTTTTGGAGTTGTGCTGAAGTACTGGAAGGTTTGGCTGTTTGAGGATGTCTGCTGTCCTGGAACTGTGTTTTCTGGAGTTGTGTTGAATCACAGGGTGGTTTGCTTGCTGGAAGATGTTTGCCCACTGGGTGTACATGGTGGGTCTCAAAGCTGTAGTCTACTGGTTCCTCTGCCTGTGCCAAGGCACTCAGGGGGTCCTGGTGTTGGCACTTGCCTGCTCCATCACCCTGGGGCTTAAGATCTCTCTTTCATTTACTGAGGTGGGTCTTGCTGGTGGTTTGTTGGGACACCTCCCATCTTATACTGCTCCCCTTCCACCAGAGCAAAAAGGACCTTTCCCCTTAATTCCCTAAGCCGCCTGAGCTAAAAGACTGCTGTATCCCATCTTTCTGCTGGCTCCCACTGTAACAAGATTTTTTCATAGGGTCATATTTTCTGGGTTTTTAGAGGTCAATAAGGAAGAGTGAGAGTGACTTACTGCTTCCTCTGCCATCTTTGCTTGCAGAAGTCCTTGTAATTGTGTCTTTTGATGCTATTATTTTGAACTAACCATTTACTGTGTATATACTCTTGGTCAAGAAATGGAAATAGCAGCACAATGCTAAAGATTTAGGTCTCTTGGGTTTGGGTGACTGAGGAAGTTTATAAAGTCACAGTTGTGCCCAGATATCACCAACATGGTTACATGGATTCTGTTGGAGGTGTCATCTCTCCATTACTATTGAGGCTAACTCCATGCTGTCAATCACTCATGTTCATAATTGAGATATCATCTTTGACTTCTCAATCTCACACTTACTCCCCATAGCCAATCCTCTGCTAAGACAAGTCAGTTTTAATTCCATGAAAAGAAAGAAAGGAAGAAACAAGTGAAGAAGGGATGGAGGGAGTAAGGAAAGAAAAGAAAGAGAAAGAAAGAATGAGAGAGAGAAAGAGGAAGAGATAAACGAACAAAGGCCAAGAATTTGTACCTGGGGTCTAGGAGAAAAAAAGAGAAGAAGGGCAGAGTAGCAGAAACAGACTGCACTAGGCATAGAGCACAATTGCTGAACATGCTCTTTCCTTGCCTCTTTGTTTGTGAAGAGGAATTGGGGAGGAAAAGAGAAGGAAAAGTATAAGAGAATATAATGGAAGAAAATACACAAGTAATGTACAATGTGACTGTGAATTAAATGAGCTCAACTACAATATGAAAGAGTATAGAAGAATAGATTAGAAAGCAGGATTCAACAACATGTTGTTTACAAGAAACACACTTGAATCATAAAGATTCACACCAAGTTGAAAAAAAAGACCTGGAACAAAATCCATTACCTTTCAGGTAGACACAGAATTACTCTGCATCCAAGGATTTCACTCAGATTTGAAATGGAACTTTATCAGAACTACTTTTCTGGGTAAAAGACCCAGGGCCCCTCTTCTCTCTTGGATGTAGTTCTCATAGAGTGTTCCACAATAATTCATCACTGCTTAGAGAATGTGAGATAATTATGCTATTTTCTTGCCCCTTGAGAGTGGTAAAGCCATTCTTTAGGATTTCTCCCCTAAGAACTCCTACCTTACTCTCAATTGAGTTTCAGGCCCCCCATCTTTCTCCAACCATGGGCTTTTTCCTATGTCCACTTATCATATAGTATCTTCTGATTTTATTTTGCTTCCTTCTAAAAATGAGGTATAAAATTTTGGGGTATGCTCAGTTTCAAAATCTTGAATAGAAAATACGGGCTAGGAACGTTAAACTTGGGATTTTGTACACTTACAGTATAGAGGTAATTCATTGTGTTTGGGAGTGCTTAGAGCCAATCTGAGCCCTCACCAACTACAAGCTTGAAAATACATACCTATAGATCTGATCTTGCTGATGATAGGTCTGTGTCATCAATAAACTCAATTATACGTGTAGAGAAAAGTTAGCATATCACACAAGAGCTACGCTATCTGACTTATGATCAGACTAAAATGCTGTTGTAGAACCAGAAGGAGAAGCAGTTCTATATGCAACCAGATGAGAATACTCACCTATGAAATAAATGCCTTGCATGATATTTTATATATTGGCATATATTGACACATGAGTTAATGCTTCATGATCTGGAGTTATATTTTGCAGTTTATGTCTATTTAGTCATGTGCTAGACATATCAATTAGTTATGTACTTTTTGTTTATTTACATATGGGTAACCCTTTTGTGTGAATTATTATGATATAGCCCAATTGATATAATTCCTGCTTGCTACACATTGATGTCATTAACATATGTGACCATTGTCTACTATAATATGGTTATGTATGTATGATCAAGATGTGGACACCTAATATATTCTGCAAATAATTTAGCCATTGAGTCACTAAAGCAGTCATTGCCTATGGTTTGGGGATAATTATTTTTGCTATATTGAGCATTTATATTGGTCATGCTGTCTGTGATCTATATTTATAGGTGTCCAGTACACTCAAGGGGGTTTCAAGAAGAAAGGAGAAATGTCACCACTCCCACAGAAACCTTGCCATGGAGATTTGGTGCCTTTAAGTTTCTACATGTCAGTGTCCACTTGCCCAGAATTACTCATGGTTCCTAAGGCTTTTCACTTTGAAAGGGCTTTCTAGGAAGAAGCCACACAGCTAAGAAAGAGAAACTATGTGAAGAGGCAGAAGAAAAAAGAGGATGGTGAGCAGTGTTAGCTCTCCATTATCCTGCCAAGACATTAGAGGAAGTTTTGCCACTATAAGAAAAAGCAGGGAAAACAAGAGGAATTGAGACTTTGTACCATGAAAAAGTATGCATGAAATTGAAGAGAGACAGGATCAGGCAAGTCAGTGATAGCAGACCAGAGGAGACAGTTGAGCAGGAAGCTGTGGTGGTTAATGAGATACTTGAAGTCTACTTCACAGCACCCATCTTTCTTATGCTTCTCTGTAGTATTGCTTGGAGAATACACCAGCTCCCTTTATTCATCTGATCATTTTAAAATCCCATTTTCCCCTCTGATCTGTAAGAAGAAGGCTGGAGGAAAGAAGAGATTCAAACTCCTAGGTAGCAGCCACTGCAGCCTACAAACAGAAGCCCTGTTCTGTTTCAATGTTTGTCTCTGTTTCTATGCTATTGGAAATTTCTGGTAAAGTATATGGACATTTTTGGTAAAGTATATGGACATTTATAATGAATTTAGTCCAAGTTATGATGAAGTTCAAGCTTGAGCAAAGAGTGCAAGTTAACCCCAAATGAGGAGATTTTCCTTAGCAGAGGTGTGAATGAGCTGATTAGAACTACTTTTTCTTTTATTTTAATAATCTTTGTGACATTCATAATCCATATTCCTTCTAAATCCTGAGAAATACTTAATAAGGAAATGAACAATGAAAGAGATGGAGATTGATGTGTTGGATTGTTTTTTCCTTTTTTGGGTAACCACCCCACACACACAACACTCTAGCAAAAAACTTCACCTGACTAGAGAGTTAAAATTAATGAACACCAAGATTATCCAAAAGGATGAGTGTGGAACAGTCATCTCCCTGCTTCCTCTGTTTCTGCCTTGGTGGTAGTGGGATGTTAGCAGTACTTCAAAATAATATAACAGCGATCACACAAAATAAGCACATAAAACAATTTCTTAGTGTGGGCCTTCAGCACAGGCACTCCACCATTCCCCCCTCAAATGAATGGGACCCGCAATCTTTGGGTAAGGCACAAAGGTCTCTTCTTCCAAAACTACCTCCTGCTAGGATTGGATGTACAGCTGTCCCTGCCCCAAGAGGTCCCATTCAAGGGATCAGTTCTTTAGCTGAAATCCAGAGCTTGATTGACACCAAGTCAAAGGGTGACACTCACAGTCATGGACAGGGGGTGACATCCAGCTAAAGCAATCAGGCATCTGCAGGTGGTGGGTACTAATCCTGCAGATAACAAATCTGACAAACAAGGTGAACAAACAAAAAGCCAAAAAGAAACAAGAAAGTAACGAAATGCTTTGCAAATACAACAAGAAAGATATTCCTTGTTTTGAAGGAGTTTATTTTCTAATAAGAAAATGCATCTGCCTATTGTGATTTATCTTGCCTGGTCTCAAAAGGTACAACTAAGAACAATAGGTAAAGAGCACATAGAAATATATTTTGATGGTCTATGATATTTTTTCTCTCACAGTTCAAGTAATCAAAAAGTGGAATGGGTTGTCTTAGAAAGTAGTAGCTTCCTAATTGCTGAAGATCTATAAGCAGAGATGGGATGGTCAGGAGTGGCATCAATGATGTTGTACATGGGTTAACCATTTAGATATGGGTTGGACCAGATGATTCCTGGGTTAGCCCTGAGTTAGCTTCCAGTTCAAAACTTCTGTGATTCTCTTACTCTGTTACTTGTGACATTCCATTGGGTTATTATTTTATTTTATTTTATTTTCCCTGGGGTAGATCCTTCTTGGCAACTGAAGAATCACACACTAGTGATTAAGTTCATCCTCATGGGAATACTCACACTAAGGGGCTGGAAACTGAGCTCTTCTTTCTGTTTCTGACATTCTACCACCTCACCCTGTTGGGTAATCTGCTCATTCTCACAGCTATAATTTCTTCTTCCCAACTTTACACCCCCATATATTTCTTCCTGGCAAATCTATCTGACACATTTTTTTCCTTCAGGAAGTTCTCCTTAAATGTTGCTCCACTTCATGAGATACAGTCACATCATCTCTTTCCAGGGCTATGCCTCCCAATTTTTCTTCTACCATTTTCTGGGCTGCCCTGAGTGTTTCCTTTATACTGTGATGCCTTATGACTGCTCTGCAGTCATTTATCACCCAATGACATATACAGTCAATATAAACCAAAGGGTATGTACTGTCCTGACCATGGACCATCTGTAGATAGATAGATATGGATATAGAGATATAGAGATATAGAGATATAGATAGATAGATAGATAGATAGATAGATAGATAGATAGATGTAGATATAGATAACTGAATTTCAATATACACAGTTTCTTATATAATCCTATTTCATTCTGAGCATTTAAAAACAACATTCTTTGGGAGCCAAGATGGCAGAGTGGGAGCAACTACTCACCTAAGCTCTTAGAGAAACTACTTTGGATACCTCTAAAAAGAGAATCTGACCAAATTTTGGAGGAGCAGAATCTAATAGGAGACACACTATGGCAGATTCACAGCCCAGGACAGACTAAAGGGTCAACGGGAAGGTTCTGTTCTGGGGGGGTGGAGGAGCACACAGTGCAGCCCACAGCAGGGCAGAAGCAGGAAGCCCCAGGTGGTCAGAGGCAGCAGCTGCACTGCAGGATCTTGGGCATATCAGCCCAGAATGCGAGTCCAACAGAACTGAGTGAGTGAGCCAATCAGCAAGAACTAGAAAGAGCAATCTCATTTAAAGCTAGGGTAGACACTATAAAATATCTGGGAGTCTACCTGCCAAAACAAATCCAGGGACTATATGAACACAATGTGCAAAACACTTGGCACAATTAAAGACAGATCTAAGTAAGTGGAAAAAATCAGTTGCTTGTGGGTGGGCAGAGCCAATATAATAAAAATGACAATTCTACCTAAATTAGTTTACTTATTCAGCATCATACCAATCAAACTACCAGATAATTATTTTGCAGAGCTAAAAAAAAATATCAAAATTCAACTGGCAGAACAAAAGATCTAGAATGTCAAGGGAACTAATGGAAAGAAATGCTAGGGAAGGTGACCTAGCTCTACCAGATCTCAGATTGTATTATAAAACAGCAATTATCAAAACCACTTGGCACAGGCTAAGAAACAGAAGGGTAGACCAGTGGAATATGTTAGGTACTCAAGACACAGTAGTTTATGAATATAGCAATCTATTGTTTGATAAATCCAAGGAACCCAGATTCTGGGATAAGAACTCACTGTCTGACAAAAATTTCCGGGAAAACTGGATAACAATGGGGTGGAAATTAGGCATAGACCAATGCCTGGCACCATACATAAGAATAAATTGCAAATGAACACATGATCTAGGTCTAAAGATTGATACTAAAAACATATTAGGGGAACAAGGATTAGTGTATTTCTCAGATTCATGGAGAAGGAAGAATTTTGGACTAAAGAAGAGATAGAAAGGATTATGAAGAACAAAATGGATAATTTTGATTACATTGAACTGAAAAGTTTTTGCACAACCAAACCCAATGTACCCAATATTAGGAGTGAAGCAGAAAACTGGGAAAGAATTATTGCAACCAGTGTCTGTGATAAAGGCCTCCTTTCTAAAATATATAGAGAACTGAGTCAAATATACAAGAATATGTCATTTCCCAATTGATAAATGGTCAAAGGATATGAACAGGAAGTTTTCAGAGGAAGAAATTAAAGCTATGTATAGTCATTTGAAAAAATGCTCTAAATCACTATTGATTAGAGAGATGCAAATGAAAACAATTCTGAGGTACCACATCACACCTCTCAGATTGGAAAACATGATAAATACTGGAGAATATGTGGGAGAGTTGGAATACTAATTCATTGTTGGTGGAGCTGTGAGCTGATCCAACCATTCTGGAGAACAATATGGATCTATGCCCAAAGGGCTACAAAAGTGTGCATACCTTTTGACCCAGCAATATCACTTCTAGGACTGTATCCCTAAGAGATCCTAAAAATGAGAAAAGGTCCCACATGTAGAAATTCATAGCAGCTCTCTTTGTGGTAGCCAAAAAAGGGGACACCTGTCAATTGAAAAATGGCTGAATAAATTGTGGTATATGAACGTAATTGAATAGTATTGTGCTATAAGAAATGATAAACAGGAACACTTCAGGGAGGCCTGGAAAACTTATATGAACTGATACTGAGTTAAAGGAGCAGAACCAGGAGAACTTTGTACACAGCAACAACCATAGTGTGCAAGGACTTTTTCTGGTAGACTTAGTACTTCATTGCAATGCAAGGACTTAAGTAATTCCCAATGGTCTCTTTAGGTAAAATGCCTTCCACATCCAGGGAAAGAACTATGGAATTTGATCACAGAATGTAGCAGATCATTTTCTTTTGTATTATGTTTTGGTTTGTTTTATGATTTCTCCCATTCATTTCAATTCTTCCATGCAACATAAAACTGTATGCCATCTCAGGGATGGAGTGGGGAGGTAGGTGGGAAGGAGTGGAGAGAAGAGAAAAATCTAAGATATATGGAAATGATTACAGAACACTGAAAACAAATAAAATAAGAAAAAAAGGAAAAAAAATTCTTCCCAGGAGTTTATTTGTTTCATTAGACTTCCAAATGAGTCCATACTACAACAAAGGTTCAGAAGCCCTATATGTAGTCAATTCCCTTCTTTTGTCTTCATGTAAGCTATGTTGGACCTTTCTAGCTTTTCAGGACAAGTTTGAAGGACTTTTTTTAGGTTAAATACATTTGGACTGTCTGAGACTTTAAAAAAAAATTAATATAAGGGTAGTTGGAATAGCCAGGAGTTATCAAGGGCTCCTTTAGGGAGGCCAGAGGCAAGTGGTTAATGATGATATACTTAGTGTAGTCTGCGGAACCTAGATATGCTAAGGTTCCTCCCCTCCACCCTTGTCCCATTTCCTAGTCTTTTGAAACTTCTCTGATGTCCTGAAGCTCAAGGGGTGGAGCTGGGAAAAGCACAAGTGGGAGGCCTCAGTTAGAAGGGAGCCATCTCTAACTGAGGCACCTTGTCAATTCTCAGTCCCACAGGGTAAAGAACAGATGTCTGTTAATCTACAATCTTCCTGAGCCAAAGCTATGAATCGAGTTCATGTACATGCTACTCTCAAAAACAAGATGTTAAATTTTCAGAAACTAATTCCATTAATAAAGGGATGGACACGGCATCTCAGGAAGGATGCAGTATCAAATAGTAGAACTATTCAGTAGAACAGGGAAGGAAATGACAGTTGTGTGCTAACCTCTAGCATGTAATCAGGTGCTCCATTCATGACTACAAAGACTTATATGGGGTTTCAGTGACTATCTATTTCCAGAACTGAGAAGTCCAATATTCCTTAGAGCCATAGCACAGTTTCCCCAGAAGCTCTCTGTTAGGGAGTGTTGTATCTCCTCTTATTTTCTTTAAGAGGCAGAATGGTTAATTGGGAACCAAGCAGAATATTTCCTGGGGGACACCTGTGGAGGTGGCAATCATTTGGTAATGGATGTAAGTGTTTTGTACCTGTTTCATTTGCCTGTTTTGTGTAGTTGATGTGTTCAACTTAGTCTTTTAATTCATGCCATTTGGTTTCATTGAGTGGTAAACAAAACTCTGAAAGAGGATCATTAGTGATGAAGATAGATACATAATTATTCTCACAGTGTTGTGGGCCTGGGTCTAACTGACAAGGGGGATAAATTGAGGGGCCCTGGGTCTAAGTATGAAGCCATAACTTATTTTTTTCCAAGTCATTGCACTTTGTCTTGGTTACCTCATCCATCAAAGTTGCCCCATTTAAAAGAAAGCTAAAATCTCCTAAGATCCTTTCCAGTTGTAAAATTATGACTGATTTTTCAATTCTTAAATATGTTGATGGATTCATTGTAACAAATAAAATTCATCTTGGTCCAGTCCATTTAGCAGGGCATATCCTAACATAGCACAAAATTTTGGAGCTAGAATGAGCCTTAGAGTCTCACAAAGATGAATTGATTTTTCTGTTCCTTTGATCAAATTTCTTTTATTTTCTTAAAAATTGAGATCTAACAGGCATTCCACATTCTTCTGTGTATTTTTGAGCTCTCTCTCTCTCTCTTTCTCTCTCTCTCTCTCTCTCTCTCTCTCTCTCTCTCTCTCTCCCTTTCTCTCTCTTTCCCTGTCACTGTCATTTCCCCTTTCTGTAAATATGAGAGGTGTCCCCAGGCTTTAAGATAAATGCTTTCTTTCATTCTTGCCCTCTTCTGTTCCTCATTTAGTTACTGTCGTATAAAATTTCTTGATAAAGACATCTTCAAATTCACTACTCTTTCTCTTGTCAAGATCCATCATTCTAATGAAGATATTCTATGTAAGGCTGACAAAAATAGTGGTCTTTTTTTTCAATTCTCATTGTCCTTGGCCTTGATGGATCTTTTGCTACTATTGGAATTTACTACTAGATAACGTCTCCTCCCTTAACTTCAGAGACACCTTGCTCTTTGGGTCCACCATTGCTCCTTCTCTGACTTATTGTTTGAACTCTCAACTTTTACTGATCCATTAATGAGGATCTTTCTAAACTGTCCTCAATTCTCTTTTGTTCTCTCTTTATCCTCTCTCCCTGGACAGTCTTTTTTCAACTGGTGGTTTCTGATGAGGGCTGGAAAGGGATGGGGGAGTGAAAGACCCCAAAGACCAGAATATAGGGGTAGATCCCCTGGAATGAATTTGTGGACTCAAGCATTCTTAAGTCAAGGTAAAGATTTATTACACTTTTCAGTGGGCTAGAATTCTTAGGGAACCTGGAACTTTAAAGGGGTACAGGTAAAGTTTATGTAGGATATTCTATAGTAAAACATGCGCCAAATATGCTAACTGGGTGATTCATGGTGGGATTAGGGAGTGGTTAGTTCTTGTTTTCCTTAATTTAAATTTCATTTATTCATTCATTCATTCATTCATTCATTTATTTATTTAAATTTTCAACATTCATTTCCACAAAATTTTGGGTTAGAAATTTTCTTCCCATTTCTCCCCTCCCCCACCCCAAAAGGCCGAGCGTTCTAATTACCCCTATCACCAATCTGCCCTCCCTTCTAACATCCCTCCGTTCCTTTATCCCCATCTTCTTTTTTGTCCTGTAGGGCAAGATAAATTTCTATACCCCATTACCTGTATTTCTTATTTCCTAGTTGTATGCAAGAACAATACTCAACAGTTGTTCCTAAAACTTTGAGTTCCAACTTCTCTTCTTCCCTCCCCGCCCATCCCCTTTGGGAAGGCAAGGAATTCAATGTAGGCCATATCAGTATAGTTTTGCAAATGACTTCCATAAAAGTCATGTTGTGTAAGACTAACTGTATTTCCCTCCATCCTATCCTGCCCCCCATTTATTCTATTCTCTCTTTTGATCCTGTCCCTCCCCAAGAGTGTTGACTTCTAATTGCTCCCTCCTCCCACTGCCCTCCCTTCTATCATACCCCCCACCCTGCTTATCCCCTTCTCCCCCACTTTCTTGTATTGTAAGATAGGTTTTCATTCCAAAATGATTGTGCATTTTATTTCTTCCTTTAGTCAACTGTGATGAGAGTAAGCTTCATGTTTTTTCTCTCACTTCCCCCCTTTTTCCCTGCACTGAAAAGTCTTTTACTTACCTCTTTTATGAAAGAGAATTTGCCCCATTCCATTTCTCCTTTTCTCCTCCCAATATATTTCTCTCACCCCTTAATTTCATTTTTTAAATATATGATTCTATCTTATTCAATTCACCCTGTGTTCTCTCTCTCTCTCTCTCTCTCTCTCTCTCTCTCTCTCTCTCTCTCTCTCTCTCTCTCTCTCTCTATCTCTGTGTGTGTGTGTGAATGTGTATGTGTGTGTGTGTAATCCCACCAAATACCCAGATACTGAAAAAAGTTTCAAGAATTACAAATATTGTCTTTCCATGTAGGAATGTAAACAGTTCAACTTTAGTTAAGTCCCTTATGACTTCTCATTGCTGTTTACCTTTTCATGCTTCTATTGATTCTTGTGTTTGAAAGTCAAATTTTCTTTTCAGCTCTGGTCTTTTCATCAAGAATGCTTGAAAGTCCTCTATTTCATTGAAAGACCAATTTTTCCCCTGAAGTATTATACTCAGTTTTGCTGGGTAGGTGATTCTTGGTTTTAGTCCTAGTTCCTTTGACTTCAGGAATGTCATATTCCATGACCTTTGATCCCTTAATGTAGAAGCTGCTAGATCTTGTGTTATCCTGATTGTATTTTCACAATACTTGAATTGCTTCTTTCTAGCTGCTTGCAATTTTTTCTCCTTGACCTGGGAACTCTGAATTTGGCCACAATGTTCCTAGAAGTTTCTTTTTTTGGATCTCTTTCAGGAGGTGATTGGTGGATTCTTTCAATATTTATTTTGCCCCCTGGGTCTGGAATATCAGGGCAGTTTTCCTTGATAATTTCATGAAAGATGATGTCTGGGCTCTTTTTTTGATCATGGCTTTCAGATAGTCCCATAATTTTTACATTGTCTCTCCTGGATCTATTTTCCAAGTCACTTGTTTTTCCAATGAGATATTTCACATTGTCTTCCATTTTTTCATTCTTTTGGTTTTGTTTTGTGATTTCTTGGTTTCTCATGAAGTCATTGGCCTCCATCTGTTCCATTCTAATTTTTAAACAAGTATTTTCTTCAGTGAGCTTTTGAACCTCCTTTTCCATTATCCTAATTCTGCTTTTTAAGGCATTCTTTTCCTCATTGGCTTTTTGGGCCTCTTTTGCCATTTGAGTTAGCCTACTTTTAAAGGTGTTATTTTCTTCAGCATTTTTTGGGTCTCCCTTAGCAAGGTGTTGACCTGCTTTTCATGCTTTTCTTGCATCTCTCTCATTTTCCTTTCCACTTTTTCCTCCACCTCTCTTACTTAATTTTCAAAATCCTTTTTGAGCTCTTCCATGGCCTGAGACCACTGAATATTTATTTTGGATGTTTGGGATACAGAAGCCTTGAATTTTATCTCTTTACCTAATGGTAAGCATTGTTCTTCCTCACCCAAAAGGATGGGAGAAGATATCTGTTCACCAAGAAAGTAGCCATCTATAGTCTTATTTTTCTTCCCTTTTTGGGGCATTTTCCCAACCAGTTCCTTGACTTTTGGGTCCTTTGTCAAGAGTAGAGTATACTCTGGAGACCTGTAAGGTATCAGTTCCTCCAAGGTGGCACAATCAAGCATGTACACAGGTCTGGGAGCAGGGAGAGATTTTTGTGCTCAGAATCTTAACAGAGTTTCCTCTCCACAGCCACCTGTTCTCTAATTCTGCCAAGCCAGCGCTGGGTGCTGAGGTTCAGATAAGCTGCATGGGCAGAGTCACCATTCAGTATGAGATAAAGATCAGCTCCCTCAGGGCCTCTACACAAGGCTGAGTTAATAATCAGTTCCTCAGTGCCCCAGAGTTTTTACAAGCCAACAATGGATGCGGGCTGCTGTAGGGGCTGCTGTGGGAACTGCTACCACCTGCCTGATGTGGCCTCTGCAGCTGCTGCCTGAGGTCAGAGCTATGGGTAGGCCCTTCTCCCTTCCCAGCCAGCTGAAAAACCCTGTCACTGACCTTTGACACCTGTGGGAAAGAGAAGGAAGTTTTGCTGGGGGAGGCTATGTCCTTGGGCTGGGGAGAAACTGTCTGGGATAGTATTTTGAGTCTAGGGAGAAATGTGATTTTTAGTGAAAAATGTGATTTTAGAATTGGGGTCCTACCACATACACCCAATCACCCCAACAGTTTCCACCACAAACTCTTTACATATGACTTCCAAATTTATAGTTTCAGATTTGAACTCTTTTCTGAATTCCATACCCACACCTCCACTTTTCCTACTTGAATGTCCAAGTGGTAAGGTAAGTTTACCTTGTTCAAATTGAGTTTCTCATTTTCCACTTTAAATCTCTTCCTTCTTATGACTTTATCATTTCTATATGTGATACCTGTCTTCCCCTTCCTCTTACATTGCCATATAGAGGCAAGTAGATTGTATGTTAGACTTGGAATTAAGAAGAACTGCATCATATTCTGCTTTAGACATTTATTAACTATGTTAACTTGAGCAAGTAACTTAACCTCTCTCAGCCTCAGTTTCCTGGTCTGTAAAATGGGTATAACAATAACATTCATCTCAAACGGTGTTTAGTTAGGGGCAAATGATCTTAATTAAAGCATACAAACTTCTTTGAAAACCTTAAATTTCTATATAAAAACAAGCTGTTATTACATCCTGAACCTTGAGGTTATCTTTGCCTCTTCTCTATTTTTTCTCTCATATCTAAACAATTACCAATTCCTATTGATTTCATCTCCATAGCACCTCACCTCTGTCTGCCCCTCTTTGATACTCCTGTCCCTATCTTAGTACTACCCCTCATTGCCACCTGCCTAGATTAGCCTTCCTAAAAGGTTCTTCTGATTCCTCTCTCCCCTCTTCAACCTAAACTTATTATCAGAATGTTCTTTCTAATACATAGATTTGTTCAAAATACTCTGCTCAAAAATATTCACTGGCTCTTTGCATACTGAGTTCAACCACCTTTGGCTAGTATTCAAAAGCTGCACAATCTGTAGCCATTTTACCAATCCAGCTTTATTTCATATTGTTATTGTTGTTATTCAATCACATCTGACTCTATGTGACCCCATTTGGGATTTTCTTGGGAAAGATATTGTAATGGTTTGGCATTTTTTTCTTCAGCTCATTTTACAAATGATGATCTGAGGCAAAGAGGGTGAAGTGACTTGCCCAGGGTCACATAGTTAGTTGGTTTCTGAGGCCAGATTTGGACTCAGGAACAAGAGTCTTCCAGACTCCAAATCCAGGGATCTATCAGCTGTGCTACCTGACTGCCCCTGTTTCATTTTATTCTCCCTGTTTATTCTCTTCTCTGTTACTCAATGGACTCCATTCTTTTTTCCTCTAACCTTTTATCTGTCTTCTATGACTGGATTGTCTTTACTTCTACTTTTTGTATGCTTAGTTTCTGCCCATTCATAGATTTACATGCAATTTGAGCTAGAATCTTAGAGATCAAGTTCAGTCTTATTATCCATAAAACCCAACTTAAATATTATCACAGGAAGAATGCCTTCCTTGCTCTCAGATCTCTCCTTGCCCAAGATTTCACAAAATACTTTGTTCTGAACTTCTCAAATGCACTTTTCTCATAATATCTTATACTAGTGTATGTAGGACACCCAAATGTCTTGGTGCAAATTCAAGCTTTTTACAACAGAAAACTGTACTAAGACTTTTGGGGCACCCTATGTGTTTATGTGATACTTCCATGACAGCCTGTGAGCTCTATAGGCTAAGGACTGTCTTATTTAAATTTTTCATCTCCCCTAGCACTTTGCATACAGTAAGTGCTTAATAAAGGCATGCTGGATTTACACTGAGGCTTTGCTATTCTAATAAAATAAAATTTATAAGACATTTCATTATAATGTAACTTTGTTACTATTTGTGATTTATGTATATTTCTTCCACCAACACAGATCACAATCTCAATATAACCTAATAGAGGTTATTACAACAGTTTCTTCAATGAAAAAAATTCATCATTTTGCAGGCAACTTCATGATGAGCCCTTCACAATTTAGGCAGGACAATGATAAAAGCAGATCTATCTTCAAAGTCTTTTCATTTTGGAGGGACCTGACAAGATTTGCTTTTAAAGGCTTTCTAGATACAGGGTGACCTCCTTGTATGACAAAGAGTTTATTAGAAATGTAATAATATGCATAGTCAATACTGGGCTTCAGTATAACTTTGTCCTTCAGTCAAATACAAATTCTTTGTGATCCCTTTTGGGGTATTCTTGTCACAGATATTGGAGTGATTTGCCATTTCCTTCTCCAGCTCATTTTACAAAAGAAGAAACAGAGGCAAACAGGGTAAAGTTTCTTGCTAGTAAGTGACTGAGGCCAGAACTGAAATGAAAAAAATAAGCTGAGTCTTCCTGACTTCAAGCCTGGTGTTCCATCCACTGATCCACCTGGTTGCCTCTAAGTATGGCTAATCAGTGCTAAGTATTAAGAGAGTAAAACAAATTACATGGGTATGATGGAGTCTACTGTGACATAAGAAATGAGGAAGATTATAATTTCAAAAACACAGAGAAAGACAAATAATCTGATGAAGGGTGAAATGAGCAAAACCAGAAGGACAATTTATGCTATAAAAATGAATGATTATGAGGATTTTTATAAACTGATGAATGAAAAGAACAGAACTGGTAGAACAATTTATGCAAACACATTATAAAAATAAATTACTTTCAAAGCTATAAGAACTATGATCAACCCAGGAGACCAATTATAAAATCTGCCTTCCATTATAGAGAAGTGATAGACTTAGGGTCAGAATGATAAATACAGACACACACACACACACACACACACACACACGCACACACATACAATAAACATATATATGCTTATATGTTTGTATTTTTTAATACAGTCATTGAGGAAATTTATTTTCCTTGACTATGTATATTTGTTACAAAAAATTTAATTGTTCTTTCCTCTCTTCATGGGAAGGAAGTGGAAGGGAGAGAAAATGAATTTCTTTTAATTGTTTTTTTTTTTAAAAATATGTTGCATATGTATAGGGGGATGGGGTAGTACTACAGATTCAAACTATAACCTGCACTTTCAGATGAGGTCACTGATTAATTATGAGTATGATTTAACAATTTTACTTGGTTACAAATGATCTCTCATGAGATGGAAATAATTGGTAAATGTAAATGAAACTTCAATAAAGCTAACAAAAATGAAAAATAAAGAAGGTTTTCTAGTACTATACCTACTTTCTCCAGGGTGTTAACATTTCAGTTGTATGACCCAGATAAGACTCAGATAATACTTCCCTAGGAGAATATGGATCCCTTCCAATGAAGATTCTGAGCTTAAGGGGTTAGAGAAAAATCTATAACCATTGTCACGCATGAATACCTTGGCTTATCTAAGCAAACATTTCTCTTTAATCAATTGTACCAGTCTATTCACTGACATGCCTTCTATGACCAGGAAGATTTCAAATCATCTAAGCAAGTCTCCATGTTGAAAGGGAGAGTTAGTATTAAGCTTCGAAACACACTCAAATTTTTAACCTCATCATAGATTGTTAGAAAAATCTGCTTTTTCTGGGGTAGACCTAGTTCAGGCTAATTTGGTTAGGCTCAGGATTACTATATATATATATATATATATATATATATATTTACAGGCTGTATAACATCTAGTAAAAGAAGTTTAACATCATCACAGAAATATTAATAATAATTTGAATTTGCATAGTACTTAGAAGTTTGCAAGGCACCTTATCAATAATTCTCATTTTATCCTCATAATAAACCTGCAAAGTAAGTGCTATTGTCATCTCCACTTTTCAGATAGGGAAACTGAGGAAGAGTGAGGTTAAGTGATTGTCACAGAGTTACAAAAAGAGTAAATGTCTAAGATTTAGACACGGATTTAAATACCCATGTCTTCCTGACTTCAGGTCCAGAGTTCTATCTCTTGCATAACCTGAAAGGATATCAAACAAGGATACAGGATTTATTCAGTTGCTGCAACTCCCTTTACCTTACCATTTGTTAAGCGGGTGTGTCAAGTCAGTAGGATTCATCAAGTCTATGAACCCTCCTTGTGTGTTTGCCTTGTACACAATTAAATGACTACAAAATTGTTTGAAAACCATAGCTCCCTCTCCCCCTCAAATAAATTAAATCTTATGAATGGTTTCATTTTCTTTTAGGGAAAATCTACTTTAATTACATCTTCTTACCTCTAACTACCAGGGACTGCATTTCAGGTATGTTTTTCTTGAAAGAAAAAGAAAAAACATACATCTGGAGGTGTGTAAAAATCCTCTGGACTTGTAGAGAGGTGAGCGAACTGGAGAACAGGCTGGGGGAGGGATTTTTAGAAGGGTGTGTAGATTAAAATTTTGGAAGGTGGGGGAAGAGGATAAGAGACGGACTCAGAGATATGGGTAGAATAAGGACTAGGAGGGCAAAGGAAGGAAAAAAGGAAACGGGTGGGGTAAAAAGAAAGACTGAGAAGGACAATAGTGAGCAAAAATAAGATGGAGGGAAATTCACAAATACAAATTATAATTTTCAATATGAATAGGATGAACTCACCCATAAAAAACAAAGTGAATAGCAGAATGGATTAAAAATAAGAATTGAACCATATGTTGTTTACAAGAAACACATTTAAGAATGATAGATACAAACAGAGTTAAATTGGAGGCTTGGAGTACAATTTACTATGCTTTAACTGATTCAAAAAAGGCAGTGGTAGCAATTATGATCTCAGACAAAGTTAAGTTAAAATAGATTTAATTAAAAGAGATAAACAGGGTAGTTGCATTTTGATAAAAGGAAACACAAACAATCAAGTAATATTGATACTAAACCTACATGTACCAAATACTGTAGTATTTAAATTTTAAAATAAAACTTAAATGAATTATAAGTGGAGATAGAGAGAAGTATTATAATAATGGGGAACTTTAATCTTTCTCTCTCAGAACTAGATAAATCCAACCAAAACATAAATAAGAAAGAAGTTAAGAAAAATGAACAGAATTTTAGATAAGCTAGATATGACAGCTATCTGGAGGAATTGAATGGAAATTCAAAGGGATATACATTTTTCTCAGCAGTTAATGGTACCCTTAGAAAGACTGATTATGTATTAGGGCACAAAAATTTTAGATATAAAAACAGAAAAATAAACATTAAAAATATACTTTTCCTATCACAATGCAGCAAAATGACATTTAATGAGGAAACACAGAAACATATTAAAAAGCTAAATGGAGATTAAGTAACCTAATCTTAAAGAATGAGTGGGTTAAAGAACAAATCACAGAAATAATAAATAGTTTCATTAAAGAGAATTACAGCAGTAAGACAACACAACAAAACCTATGGATACAACAAAAGCAGTGATCAGAGGAAAATTATACATGTGTGTATACATATGTGTATATATGTGTGTATACATAAATATATACATAATCTTATATATTACAATAATAAAGTAGAGAAAGGTGAGATCAATGAATTAGGTATACAGTTTTTTTAAAAAAATTAGGAAAAAGCAAACTAAAAATCCCTAATTAAACACTCAATTGGAAATCCTAAAATTTAAAGATGAACTGAATAAAAATGAATGCAAAAAATTTAACTTCACTTTTAAAAAAGAGAGAAAACCAAATAACATATTAAAAATGAAAAGGGTGAAAATGCCACTAATGAAAATGAAATTAGAGGAAGTATAGAGTAATTTTGCCAAATTATATGCCAATATGTTTAACAATTGAAGTGAAATGGAAGAGTATTTACAAAATTATAAAATGCCTAGATTAGCAGATGAAGAAATAGAATAGCTAAACAGAATTATTTTACAAAAAAATGAATCAAACAGGCCTTAAAATAGTTTCCTAAGGAAAAAAGTACCAGAATTAGATGGATTTAAAGATAATTTGACTTTCACATACAAGAATGAAGAGAAATATGAAAAAAGTAAATAGGAAAGAGAACTCATATGGGACTCATTAAAATTGAACTGTTTACATTTCTACATGGAAAGATGACATTTGTAACTCATGAAACCTCAATAGTAGAGCAGTTAGAGTGAATACATATATGTGTGTATGTGAATGTGTATGTATGTATATTATATTATATGTGAGTATGTATAAGTGTGTGTTTGTGTGTATATGTATATGTATGGACAGAGGGCATGAGGTCAGCTGAATAGGAAGGGAAATATAATGTTAATAAGAGTTAAAGATCTTCCTCACTTATTAATGGACCTGCCCATTAAGCGAAGCTTGATTATGGGAAGCCCACATCTTTTGTTAATTTCTAAAGTTTTGGTTTTCAAGAGTTATGATGCTCTCTGGCTCTGAAAATACTCTGAGTTGAGGTTTTACCTTGGAGCTTATTCACTGGAAGTATTTATTTGGCCAGACAAGACTCCAGGCAGCCCCAAGGAATTGCCCAGCTTTGAAAACCCAGATGTTGGTACTTCTGTCTTTGGTAATTATGTATGTATGAGCAGACAGTTGGATCTGGCTGTTCATCTGTGATATATGTATCACTTATGGCCAGACAGTTGGAAGCCCTCTCTGTTAATTATTATTTCTTTGTATTTTTTCTTCAGTTCAGGGTGCTGACTTTTTCTCCTGAAGTGATTGTTGACCCTTCAAGAGTTGCTTTCCTTTTAGAAAAGCAGATCTAAGAACCTGTACAGGAGGCCCTCCAGTGTATGTCAGGGTCCTTGCTGACACAGGAGAATACCTAAAAAATAAAATTAACTGTTGAGAAGAATGCATTGGGAGAGAGAGAAAGGGAGAGGTAGAATGTAGCAAATCATCTCACATAAAAGAGACCAAAAAGAGTTTTTACAATAGAGAGGAAGAGGGGAGAATTGAAATGGAATAAGTAAACCTTACTCTCATCGGATTTGGCATAAGAAAGAAATAACATACTCTCAATTGGGTATGGAAATCTATCTTATCCTACAGGAAGAAAGGAAGGAAGGGTATAGGAGAGGGAGGGTAATAAAAGTGTCAGCAGAATTGGGGAAGGGGTAATAAGAAGCAAACACTATTGGTGGGGAACATATCAAGAGAGAGAGAATGGAATAAATGGAGGGCAGGACAAGATAGAGGAAAACATGGTTAGTCTTTCACAACATGACCATTATGGAAGTGTTTTGCATGGCTACATGTATGACCTAGATCGAATTGCTTGCTTTGTCAATGAGGGTACGTGGGCAGGGAGGAAGGGAGAGAATGTGGAAATCAAAGCTTTGAAAATAAATGCTAAAAATTGATTTTTGCATGCAACTGAGAAATAAGATGTACAGGCAGTGGGGTATAGAAATCTATCTTACCCTATAGAAAAATAAAAGGAGAGGAGGATAGGAGAAGAGGTTGATTGAAGGGAGGACATATTGGGAGAAGAAGTGGATAGAGTGTACATTGTACTGCGGTGGGGGGTGGGGAGAGATGGAGAGAAAACTTGGAATTCAAAATCTTGTGGAAGTGAATGTTGCAAACTGAAAATAAATAAATTATATATTCTTTTAAAAAGAAGACTGTAAATGTTGAAAGAGTCTAGGATATGAAGGTCACTGAATGCCAAAAAGAATATTTTGTATTTGCTCCTGGAGGTGATAGAGTACCACTGAAGTTTATTGAATGGGGTGAAGGATAGAGATGTGGGGGGAGTACTTGACATTATTATACTGGACCTTTTGAAAAATCACTTGGAAAGCTGACTAGAGTGGGGAGAGACTTGGGGCAGGCAGATCCACTGCCAAGCTATTAGAATAGTACAGGATGAGGTGATGAGGGCCTCTAACAAAGGTGGTGTCAGTGTCAGGAGAGAAGGGAGTCTGAGGGCCTGTGGAGAAGATGTTGCCCTCTCCAATAATAAGGAAATAAGGAATTTAAGAAGGAGGAGGATTTGGGATGGGAGAAGATATTGAGTTTGGTTTTGGACATGTTGAGTTTAAGATGTCTACTGGATATCTACTTCAAGATATCACAAAGGAAATTAGAGATGACAGACTAGAGGTCAGAGAAATTAGATACATAAATCTGAGACAACAGAGAGATAGTAATTAAATCTATGGGAACTAATGAAATCACTTTTATGTTACCCTTTGGCATACCATTTCTTCAATCTAATATTTCATTCTTTCACCCCATATGTTAGAGCAAGGGTGGGAAAGCTGCAGCCTTAAGGCCATGTAGCCTTCCAGGTCCTCAAATGCAGTCTTTTAACTGAATCCAAACTTAATAGAACTAATCCTTTTATTTTTATTAATACATTTTGGATGTTTTCTATATTTTTATTTTATTTATTAAATGAATATATTTAAAATACCAAAGAATAAAATAAATTTCAATGAAATAATCTTTCCAGACTGACAGGCACAATTAGAACATTAGTAAGCCATCAGGGCTAAATTGATGGCTGCTATGTTCATTATTTAGTTCTAACTTCTCCCTCCTGATAACCGCCACTAGTGCGCAAGGCTAATAGGCAAGAGTTTATGAGGGTAGAGAACACCAGTCTGTTATCAGCTTTTGACAGCAGTGCTCTGTGTTTCTGTTTGAAGTGGAATTTGTGAATAGTTTCACAGCTCAATACTATTTTTTAAAAATTCACTTGGCTTAACAGCCCATTACGGCAAAGAAGACCAAGAGAACCCTGAAAGAGGAAAACAGATTTTTTAGTGAAGACTGGGAATTGCAATATTATCTTGTTTCTGCTACAGATAAAATGATTTGCTTCTTTGTGATACTGCAATATCAATATTAAAGAAATTCAGTGCTCATTAGCATTGTAATACTCGTAAGGACCACAAATATTTTAAATTAGAGGGAGAAGTGTGAAACATCGTATTTAGAAATTAAAAAATGAAAATCAAAAGCAAAGAATACTCTAAAAAAGCAGAAATAAGACCTGAGAATAATACCATTGAAGTAATTTATAAAGTAGCATATATACTCAGGGGAAAAATATAAGTCATTTAGCAATGTAAAAATTGTGAATGAATTCATTGTCAAAATTCTAGGATTCTTAGATTGAGAAACTTTCAAAGTACAAACAACCTGCCTCTTTCAAAAATATTGCCATTTTACAAGGCTAAAATCTTTTCCTTGCAGGATTCGTTGTTTATGAAATCATTCATTTTTACATCTACATGTCTTGGAGTTTGCCATAGGCATTTCTTTTTCCTGAAGGGGATCTATATATTCTTTCAATTGGCACCTTGTTTTATCTGTTCAGAAATTCTATTCAGTTTTCTTCTATTATTTTCTGCGTAATAGTGTTCAAGTTTTTTGTCTTTTCATGTTACTATGGGAGCACTTTAATCCTTAAATTAAATTTGCATCTCCTATCCTTAAGAGCATTATTTTTTTTATAGACCATGCCTTCTTTTAATGTTATGGATTTTTCCTTCTACTTTTCCAGATTCCCTTTACTTATATATAATCACTTATGTTCTCTTTGGTTTTTTAGTGAGACTTGCCATTGTAGATTCAAGTTTTTTCTATTCTTTCAAGTATTTCTGTTGTTCAGGTCACAAATTCAGCTTTCATAAACCTTATTTCTATTTTAAACAATTTTGGAATATCTTGCTTTGCTTCTCTGCTCTCTTTAGAATCTACAGGGTCTTCTGCAACAGTAGTTATTGATTCATTTTCATTTATCTTACAATATTTACTTGTAGGTGCCTGACTTCTTTTTACCTGATTTTTTTTTTTGTGCTCAGTCATTAATTGTGTTTTCTTCTTCTTTACATTTTTGTTAATTTGGACAGGTTGCCTTATTTTCCCCTATTGATCACTTTCTGACTCCTTCTTTGATGGTAGTTTCCCTACGTGTTGAATCTCACCAAAATGTTGCAACCTTCTCACTCACTATTCAGTCCATGTTAACAATCTTCTGTCTCTGCTTACAGTGACTTCCCAGAAGTGAGAAATAGACTGAAATAAATCTTGAACTCTTTCCCTCAGACTTGGAGGTGCAGCATACAGTCACATGCACCAGTCCCCTTTCCCTCTGTTCCTCAATTGTCTGGCTAAACTGTGTTTAGCCACGGAGTGCTGCCATACTGTGCATGCTATGCTCATTTTTAAGCAAATATCAGTGATCCCTTGAGTAACTTAAAGAAGCCTATTCATTGAACAGGTGTATCTCACTCAAAAAAAGACTGGAAAAAGACCTAAACATGAAAGGGCCAGGGTCTCACATCGCATTCTGGGGCATCTCCAGTTGTCCTGATGAATATCGTGCCACTGGACCCAGATGGCTCAGGAGAAGAAGGTTTGGTTGGTGACCTTGCACAGCCCTCCCTCACTCAAAGTCAACTCCAAATCATGTCATCATCTTGATGTCATGGTCATCTTTGAGAATGAAGGACAAACACAACAACAACTCTCTGATGATACTCCACCTCCCATTCCCATGCCACATGTTCTCCTTTTAATTTCTCTGGCTTTCAAGACTAAGTTCAAATTTCACCTAGAAGAGTCTTTTCCCACTTTCCCAATCCCCCTAGATGACAATGTCTCACCTTTTAGAAAGTGTCCTACATACTTTTTCTTTCTATTTCTTTATTTTTATCAATCTGTCACTTTCTATCATTGTCTGCTTCTCCTCAACCCCTCCCTCCACAAATGTATGTGTGTGACATGGTCTCTCTCTCACTTTCTCTCTCTACCACTTTGTGTCTTCACACACATAAACACACACACATGTATATACAGAATCATCTATATAGATTGTGAAAAATGATTTTTCTTAGTAATCATGTTCTTGGAAACTCAGAGCTTCCCCATCCTCCTTTCTTTAAAAGTTCAGTCCTTTTTCAGAAGGACGTCCAGATCTTCTCTAAATGGGTCTATTCCTGCTCATTATGTTGTCCAGGTAGGTCTGGGAAAATGTTGATTCCTCCCTGTTGTTAAGATGGGTGATACAGAAATTGATGTCTCTTTGAGCTGGATTAACTGACCTAAATCAATCAAGATCTCATTTTAATATAGTCCACCTCCCAGCATTTCGACCAACCAGAGTTGATTGTCATCCCTTGGAAACACCTACTCTTTGAAAGGCATATAATTTATGCCCCCAAATTCCAAATCAAACCAGTTCTGAACTGGTCTCCTTAGCAGGGGCTCAGTTTTGCACTGTAACTCCAGTACAATGCATGTCAAGCCAGGTTAATAGAAATTAAACCATAGACACATGCACCCTAATTTCATTTGTCTGTTTCTTAGAACAGACTGTTTTAAATTGGGGTTTGTGGAGTTCACAAGATATATGTGCATGTATATATATGTACATGGAGAGAGTATATTATATATACCTACATATACATATATACAGAGATACATGCACACAGATACATAAATTTATATGTATATAATGCATAGATGTATATGTGGATTTACTTATGCACAATATATATGCATGCATATATAGATATATACACACACATGTGTATATGTGTTTCTTTTAACTATCTAGTTATTTAGAATCTCTCCTTATTAGAATAAAAGTACCTTGATTACAGGGACTATTTTTTTTTACCTTGCTTTGTATCTGCAGTGCTTCCCAAACTTTCTGGCACATATTAAGTTCCAATTAAATTCTTGGCAATTGACTGACCTTTGTTAGCTGTCATATAGTCTACAAATCCTATTTTATTTATTCCAAACCTTGAACACTGTAAGAACTTAAATCATACCCAGTTCATAATAAAATCCCAAATAAAAAGTTACTGAATCCTATGCTTTTCCCTAGTGAACAACCAATAAACACAGAGGGATCTTGCATACCCTAAGCCATTCAGGTGATTGTGTGACATGAAAGATTTGATGTACTGACAGCTACTATTGGTGAAGCCCTTAATGATTCCTTTTCAAATATTCCTTTTTAAAAGTCTTTGATTCATGTATTGGTTTCACTCATAAAGATCTAGAAAAGATGGCATAGGGCTTGGTGGCTCTTGATATTCCATAAGATAGGGAGGTGAGGCTATAAAGTAATTCATTTGAAAAAGATCTGGAGGATTATTGGACCCTACAGTAACATTAGTATGAGTCAGCACCGTGAAATCACAGGTTAGAAAGTAATATAATCTTAGGCTGCATTAATAGAGGCACATGAGAGACATATAAAACAAGGGAGGTCATACACTTGTTGTCTATGGCCATGATCAGACAGCATCTGATGACCAGAAACATTTCACAGTGGAACTGCTGTCTGGTAAGGTTATGTTCCCTACCCACACCCTCCCCAAAGTTCTTCAAGCAAAGATCATTTAGGTAGTTTGTAATGGAAGCTCTTGTTCAGATGCAAGCTGTATTAAATGGATTCTAACATCCAATACAACTCTAAAATTCTGGGATTCTTTGCTTTTGTGACATTAATTTGTTAAAGCTAACATATAGCCTTGATTTTTATTATTAATTGGCAAATTTTTATAATTTCAATTTTGTGTCTTCTACTAGTCAAAGGCTATTTTATGCCACTTTGTTGAACTGTGTTGAGGGAATGATATTCTATTGCAGTGTTTAAGTCCTGTTTTATTTAGACTTTTCTATTGTACAAAAACAAGTGTGAAAATAAATAAAAAATCAGTATTTGGTTGCCAGAGTCTTAATATTCATCCTTGTCTAGAAACCTACCTAGGTAATGCTCTTCTATGTTCCACAGAGAAGCTAGAGAATTACTTCTCAGGTAGGACCTCAAGTCCAAATGTTTGCAAGTAACTTGAGAACAACTTTTCAGAGAGTAAAGAATGAGTCTCCAGAAAGATCCTCAAGGCTCCCCAGAGAGAACACATTGTGGGGTGGGAGCTGGCTTTAAATTCATGAAGAAAGTACTTTAAAATAAGCAAAACAGGATACATAAGTACTCGTTGTACGTTACATCGTCAAGTCATAAAAATTAGCAAACAAAGACATGGCTTTCCTCTCAGCATCAGTCTATATGAGTATGGAAGGATGGAGAAGTAAATACAGAGTACTCCCATATGTGCCCTTAAGAACAGTATCTCAATTGTTTACTCTTCTTTTTCATCCAAGCGAGGAAGCTCAGGGATCTTGAGAGTAACCTCATCCCAGAGGACCTTTATTCCAATTTAAGTTCTCTTTCACCCACTTCTTTTTGTTATATCAATTATTCTCTTCTTGTATATATATATTAACCACCCTTTCCCACTCTGAAGTAAATGCTGTCTAAACTCCTTGAACTGCATTTTGTGACCAATATCTCCAACCAGTTGAAAACTAATGAAAAATGGGGGCAGGGGAACCCAGATATTTTTGACCACCAGGAAGAGCCACAGACTGTGGGGTGAGTCTTCTCTTCATATGACTTTTTTATTAAGTTTTGTACACCTCACATTGTTGCTAATTTTCTCTGCATTCTTTGACTTATTGTCCACTGTTCACAGAAGGCCAAATTTCATAGACCAGGAAGTTACTTCACTACCAAAAATAAGTAAATCAATAAAATCAGAATTTGGAGGAAATAACTGTGCTCTAAGTGTGAGGTTGAAGAGATCCTCAATGATTAATTTAAGATTCTCAAGAATGGGTATGCCTTATCATCATAAGAAATGTACAGAACCTTTGGCAAACTAACAGATATGATTGTTTCTCCTCAGACTTTTAGATTTGCAGTCCTGTGAGTCCATTATCCTATTTTCCTTCCTATTTATTATTTGGAATTACAGCAAGGCAAAATGAAATGATCATTAAAATCAAGGTCAAAAGAAGGACATCAGTCCTACTGATTCAAATTTCTATAAGTAGTTAACATCTCTGAGCCTTAGTTTCTTTATGGGGGAAATGAAGATAATGCCCATAATGCATAGTTCCCAGGAAAATTGTGTGAATTCTATGAAATAAAGGCTACAAAACTATTCTGTAAACTTCACACTGCAAAAATGTGATAATCTAATCCTATG
The DNA here is from genome assembly GCF_028372415.1 of Notamacropus eugenii. Classification (NCBI taxonomy): domain Eukaryota; kingdom Metazoa; phylum Chordata; class Mammalia; order Diprotodontia; family Macropodidae; genus Notamacropus; species Notamacropus eugenii. Next base: position 272,690,622 of record NC_092876.1, read on the forward strand.
AAATATCAAACTTTCGCTCCCTTCCCCTTTCTTAGAGAAAGTTTCTGTTATAAAAACACTGATCTAACAATATAAATCCTGATGACAATGAAAAACAAACTGATCAGTGATTCTGATGTTCATTATACTAGTCAACTATTTTCTTTGTCTTTAATCTTTAATAGTTTAAAATATAATTTTTGTAACCATAAGCTCAGAAATTTCCTAGGCATCTGCTGCCTCTTCACATAACAACATTTTATCTTAGGGTCTAGTCTGACTGACTCTGTATTCCTTGATTTTCCCTCAAAAAAGAGAGTTTAAACATTATTCTCTTTTGCCTGAGGACCTTTTCTCTTCCCTGAGTTTGATCAATTTTGAGGTGAAACCTTTTGGTCAATGTGGCTTTTCAATATTTATCATGCCATAAACTGTCCTGGACAGAAACAGAAGGGATAAGGCATCAGGAGACATAGTTTTATTTCTGATTCTGCCACTAATTTTCTCGAGTTCCTCAAATAAGCCAGTTCCTTTTCTCCATGGGGCCAGTTGCCTATTTGCAAGAATCATAATACTCAATTAGATGACTTCTGAGGTCCCTATGAGTTAAGATTCTCTGATTTTGTAACTTTCCCATGATTGAAGAGAAGGGACAAATAAAAGAACAAAATGTGTCTTATTCAAATAAGAATGACAGGGTTAATTTAGACCCTATGGAGGATGTAGTAATGAAAGAAATGTTAACTAATGGGTGCTCACCCTAGCCATTAGTGGAGGAACTCTGTATTGCCACTGCATTAATATTTGATATCTCATAGTTTTAGAATAGAGCCAGGATTAGGATATGACAAGATGGGTACATGTGTAAACAATTGAGTGCTCTCTTGATGATGACCAGCATGGAAGCACTATTCTGCAGGCTTTATGGAAAACCTCCATCAACAAGACTTAGTCATGGAGAAAACATTTTATCTTGAAAGGATCTCAGAAAAGGAAAAGGACAAGGGTAATTAAGGAGAGTATTTTGTAGGAGACTATGAGAAAAATGAAAATGAGTCTTCCTGACTCCAAGTCCTGCATTCTATCCACTATGTCACCTGAGGTTGGTGATCTTTCACAACCCTCCTTCACTCAAATCAAAGTCAACTGCAAGTCATGTCACCATTTCCCTGATGTCATGATCCTCTTCAAAAATGAAGGAGAAACACAACCTGTGAGTAGAATGAGCTGCCTATATCAGGACCCAACTAGTTGGGTAACTCAGCTTGTCGTCTCCCTTTCCTTCTCCCTCTCCCTTTCACTCTCCTTCTCCCCTTCCTCTCATTCTGCTCTCCAAAGGAAGATAAATTTTGATGACCAGAAGCTGCCCAGTTAACTTGGGGTTTATTGACTAGATTTGTTCCTTCCTCCCTTCCTTCCTTCCTTCCTTCCTTCCTTCCTTCCTTCCTTCCTTCCTTCCTTTTCTTCTCTTTTTCTTTCTTCCTTCCTTCCTTCCTTTTCTTCTCTCTCTCTTTCTTTCTTTCTTTCTTCCTTCCTTCCTTTCTTTCTTTCTTTCTTTCTTTCTTTCTTTCTTTCTTTCTTTCTTTCTTTCTTTCTTTCTTTCTTTCTTTCTTTCTTTCTTTCTTTCTTTCTTTTTTTCTTTCTTTCTTTCTTTCTTCTTGCACAAAACTTTAAAATCCAGTTCACCCTGAAGCTCATATATTGGATCAGACTAGGTCCCTACCCAAGCTTCACTTAATGCCTATATTTTGAGCCCTCCTGGCTCAGAACCTGTCAATGGTAACTGTTTCTCTTGGAAACAGCAACCCTGAGGGTCTTCCCCTCCCAGTTTGATGACAAAGATGTCATTTCTTCGAGGGAGGTCTATATAGAGTGAACCCTGTGGAGTAAATCTCACTAGGAAGTATGTTCAATACTAGATTTTGGTTTCTTTGTTTGGGCACTCTGTCCTATAGAGTATATTACAAATGAGATTTAAGTCACTTTGTTGATTCAACTATGGAGGTACCTGGCAATCTAAAAAGATGAAATCCTTCTCCAATATCCATTTATGTCTTAGTTCATGGCAGTGGGATGCCATTCCTATCAACACAATATCCATTGCATTAATTCTCCTTATTCTGTTCATACAGACATCAACGCTAAGTCAGATCCTTTTTACCTTTTCCTTATCCTATTGTAATAGTCTCCTAATTATACTCAAATCATATTTCCCAAGTCTGCCAAAGTGATTTTCCTAAAACAATAGTCTCATCTTATCTCCCTCTGGCATTTAAAGTTTTTCACAACTTGGTCCAAACAAACTATTCTAGACATATTACATATTTTCTTCTTCATATGTTTTGCAGTCCATGCAAAGTGACCTTGGGATGGATAATGGTGCACAGCACTCCATTTCTCATCTCCTACCTTTTAAACAAACTGTCTTACATTCATGGAATTAACTCCTTTTTTAAATCACTGCTTCATAGAACCCCCAGTGTCCATACAAACTCAACTAAAGTGCTACTTTCTAAATGAAATCTTTCCTGACCCTCACAACTGCTAATTCCCTGTGCAGTGAATCACCTTGGATCTATTTTGTATATAAATTCAACTGGCATGAAGGGGCTAGTCCTTAGAGTATACACAGATATACCCTGCATTGTTTCATCAAACCACTTGGAAACTTAAGGGCAAGTCTACTTCTAGTTATACATGGCTGAGAGCTTTAGGCTGTGTATTAATAATGAGTTACCTAATTGACTGCTGAGCCAGAAAAACTAATAACTCAGGGATCCTGTAAAAGCAAGGTACAGAACATTTCAAATCTTCTTCCTTCCTATCTATGAGATGTGAGGACTATTTCATTCTGGCCTTGACACTTAGGTGGAGGCAGTTGTCCCCTCTCACACCCAGATTCCATGTGACTATAAGCACAAAGCCTCATCAGTCTCTGTATCTTGATATTAGGTAAATGAGCACCTAAGAATAACTGGAGAATTTTGAAAAGTCTAGAGGCCCCGGGTAGCCTGTGAGTTAGCAATTGCAATGTTCTAGGATTGGCAGTGGGTCAGAGTAGGAAAATTTTCTACAGCAGGAGTTGAAGAGACTCATCAAAGACAGAGAGAACTGGAAAGACAGTCATCTAAAATAATGTGACTTCTGGTGGCATAAAGTGCCAGCTATGCATTTAAGATGGGGGAAGACCATTGGATTCAACTGAATTTCCTAGACAGAAGAGAGCCAAAAACCCAAGGAAAGCTCCATCAGAATTCTTTCAAATTCTCTCCTAACAATTGTATATTAAGTTTGTACCAACTCTCCCTGATGATTCCATATGTATTTGTAGAAGAGGACACCCTAGCTCAAGTGCAGTTATGTGAGTCTCCTGGTTGATTCCTAATGAGAAGTATGGTCTGATGGAGTTGCTCCTGCAATCCAAAGGATAATACCACAGAGGTAATCCTAGGTTCTCCTCCACCCCTAGGTACTCTGTGACTAATAGTCTGGGAACATGAGTAGAAGTTGTGTTTTGGGGGGAATTTATTGATAATGAAAAGTGCATTGGATTTGGACTCAGAGGACCAATGTTTAACTTCTGAACTTCTTATACTGTGCAATTGTATATGGTTAAGAGGTGAAATGAACTGTATAGGTTAATAAATCATTTTATATAGGGCGAAACCGACAGTAAGAAAGCTAAATAACTCCCTTAGCAAGTGTTATTAAATAATACACTTAACAAGTATTAAAGAATATAAAGATGGATCCGTCAGTGTCAAATCCAGTAGCTTTACAATGCCCTTCACTTCTTCCTTTTAACATTCTCATTATGAATTTCCTAACCTGTAAATGAAGCTGTTGGATTGAGTTATACCTGAAGCTAGTGAGTTCTATCTCTGACATTGTGTAATTTACATGGTTGTGGATCTTTTTGGACTGATATTTTCTTCTTCCACTTTAGGTAAAACACCTACAATCTAAATGGAAAGGAAATATTAGAGCTCTGTGGCCACATTCATCCTCATGGGGATTCCACATCCACCAGAACTGGACACCACCCTGTTTGGAATATTCTTAGTGATCTATGTACTGACTCTGGTGGGAAACCTCCTCATCTTGACAGTGATCAAGGTAGATAACCACCTCCACACCCCCATGTACTACTTCCTGGCCAACCTCCCCTTCATTGACACATGTTTTTCTACTGTCACCGTACCCAAGATTCTCATGGGTCTCTTATCTCCAGAGGGTGGGGCCATCTCTTTTCAAAGTTGTGTAGCTCAGCTCTTTTTTTTTCACCTTCTGGGGGGCTCTGAGTGCTTACTTTATACAGTCATGTCCTTTGACCGCTTCCTGGCTATAACTCACCCTCTGCGCTATGCCGCCATGATGAGTGGGAAAACTTGTGCCCTTCTAGCAGGAGGCACATGGCTCTCTGGCGCCCTTCTCTCTACTATCCAGACTACCCTGACCTTCCGTCTTTCCTATTGTGGACCCAATCAGATTGAGCATTATCTTGGTGATGCACCCCCCATTCTCAAATTAGCCTGTGCAGATACCTCAGACAATGAGACGGTAATTTTTCTTAACATTGGGGTACTTACTTTTACCTGTTTCTTCCTGATTTTTCTTTCCTGTATGTCCATTGTCCGTGCGATCCTGAAGATCCGCACAGCACAAGGCAGATACAAGCCTTCCAGACCTGGGCCTCCCACTGCGTTGTGGCTCTGTTTCTTTTTACCTTGTCTTTTCATTTACCTGAGACCAGGCACTGAAGATGCCGTGGATGTAGTTGTTGCTATTTTCTTCACTGTGCTGACACCCATGTTGAACCCTATGGTGTACACACTGAGGAACAAGGAGGTGAAGACAGCTCTGCTCAAGTTACAAAGCAGAGTTTTTGCTAAAAGTAAATAGATCATTGGGGGCGAGTGGGTTGGTCATGTCTATATTTTCTGATGTGTGTGTGCATATATGTATATGTAAATATATTTTGCCAGACTTCATTGTGTTTTCTTTCTTGAGTCGGAAAAATCACTGCTATTATAATTCTAATGATGACTCTGTGGTCTTTTAACACATTCATGCTTGTGAATTTTATTTGGAAATATTAAAAGAATGGAAATTTGGAAATAAGAAAAGTCAGGGTAAATGAATATCCCATTCACTGAGTTCCTCATGGATATCTTACAGAAGGTATGATAACAGGATTGAGGAACTCATCTGATTATTGAGAAGCAGCAGTGTGGTCATCATGAAAGGACTTATTTACATGGAGAGAGAAATCTTAGGATTCCAGCTGTGTCCCACACTGCTTTAGAGATTTGTATCACATTGCCTTACTTTTTGGAGTCTCAGTTTATCATCTCCAAAGTGGTAAAAAATAATATTTATTTTCTCCATTGACATTGGATTTTTGAGGAATGAGATGTGAACTGTGAAATGAGATGTTTATACCATGTACTCTGAATATTAATAATAGCAGCTGACATTTGTACAGTGCTTACTATGTGCCAGGTACCACGCTAAATGCTTTACAATTGTTATCCCATTTGATCTATATGAGAACCTGGGGAGGCAAGTGTTATTATTATCCCCATTTTACAGATGAGGAAACTGAGGCAAGTGGTGGTTAAGTGACTTTCCCAGGGTCACACAGAGAGTAAGTATCTGAGACTGGATTTGAACTCATGTCTTGCCGACTCCAGACCCTGAACTCTATCCACTGTTTCACCTAGCAGCCCCATGAACATGTCAGCTATTGTTGTTATTATTTCCCAGAAAAATATATGGGAGCTATGAGAAAGATTAGAAAATGTTTCTCATGGAGGTGGAAGGAAGATATCCCTACACACCCTATGTGTTTCTTCTCTTAAGAGGAATCACCCTTATGGGGCTGATCACAAAACATTGGACTTTTGAACACCTCTGGTTAGGAATAAGAACAAGGAATCCTACTTGAAATGGAAATTGTATTAAAAGAGATTAGATTTCACAAAAAAATATGTGAGGACAGTTATCTCTGGCAAGGTATCCTGTGAGTGTCTCCTCAACCCTCTGAAGAGCTGATAACATATCTCTAGAAAAAATCATGCTTAGCTCTGAACTTTTAGTAAAAAGTCTGTTACAAAATAATTTTGAAAAGGAGGGGACTGTATAATTGACTGCAATATGGGAATGTATTCAAGGGCAGACAAGGGGGCAGGAGCAGGAAAAAATATAATCCCAGAACATTTAATGTATCCTTGCTATGGGAAAGAAGGGGCTCCATTAGCATCTATATGCAGTTTAATTCATAGTAGAGAATTATATTGAATAATGGAGGTGGGCTGATTAGCTTGGAAGTAAGCTTGGGCAATCCTTTTTTGTTTTGCTTTATTTTTTTGTGTTTCTCCCCCTGAGTTTATAGGTAAACACCCAGCTCCATAGTTCTGCATTCATCTCCACTGTCTTCACACATTATGTCTTGGGAGAAAGGAGAAGAAAAGGGAAAGGGAATAAACATTTATTAAGTGCCTACTATATGCCAGTCACTGTGTAAAGTGACTCTCATTTGATCCTCACAAAAATCTTACAAAATTTGTTCTATTATTATCTCCACTTTACGGTTGAAGAAACTGAAGTATATATGAGTGACTTGACTAAGGTCATATTTCTACTCTATATCTGAGGCTGTATTTGAATTCAGGACTTCCTTACTTCAGACTCAGCACTGTCTGACCAGCTGTCTCTTGGCATTGGAAAGGACTCTAGATATCATCTGATCCAAACCAACCATGAACAAATTGAATTGCTTTGTCTTATCTCTCTCACTTTATTGGGTAGATTGGAGTTAATGATATGAATCAGCAAAGACACTACTCTAAATATTTTCATACATCATCTGCTATTGATCCAGATGAACTGAGAAGTATTAGGGCCAACTTTCTTTCCCAAACCACGACTTCTCCCTCAGTCCTTTGATTGTCTGATATAGGTTCTGGACTATTCTGGTGTCAGTCTCCTTATCCTTGCATCATCCTCAATTTGGAGTTAGTTGCCACCCCTGTGGAGCCACTGACAGACCCCACTGAGTAATTAGAAATTAAACTGTTCTCAGGTGTCCTATTCAATTTCCTTTTTGATGCTGAGATCCTGTGGTGGATTTGTCTCACTGTGTCTTTCAGGGATTTAAGGGTAGGACCTTGATTCCATGTACAGGTCATCAGAGTTTGGGATATTCCCACACTAGAAAATAAGATAAAACAGATCTTGGCAGATTGATCCTTGTCCATATCTTCCTCCTGTTCTCCCATGCCCATCTTCTACAACTCTTTTTGTTAAATGACATTTAGGTAGGACTGAAGAGAACCAAAAAATTCATAGATACTGAGGACTGACCTAGGTCCTCAAACTTCTTGCACAAATGGAAGCCCATAGAATATGTTCTTGTGATTCCTTAAGCCTAGAAGCTTTCACTGCCTCTTGAAATTAGACAGAGAGAAAGGAGCAATAGGGATCACCTCAGGCCTCCCTCATTCCTGCTTTCCATTTCCCTTTCTCCTTCCCAAAGAGTCCTGAGTTCAACCTCCACAGTGATTAAAGAGACTCCTAGAAACTGACTTATGGTGAATTGGGCCATGAAAACAATAGCCTCATATGCTGGAATGCCATTTCAAAGGGAATTGGAATGGTCTTTGTGGAAGAAAAAGTAAAATGTCACATCCACTTACCAAAGAAATGATCCATTGTCTTCATACAGGCATAGTGTGTGATGAGCATTCTGCACTGGTTTTTCCCAACAGGTCAGGCAGGGGTAAGACATTCCCACACTGAGCTACAGTCATCTGATCTCAGACATTTTTCTAGTCTACTATCATTTCAACCTCCTTACAGTCTCTGTTACCCACTTCACAGTAGATGAATGGCTCTGGTTATGAGTCAAGGACAAACACTTGAACAAAAGTGGAAGGCTGAAGAAATATATCTTCTCTATGCTTCAGGTCCCAGATATGTTTTTCCTGCTTGTGTCCAAGTTTGCTTATTGAATTAAAATTTAAATGGCTACCACTGATCTGGGGGATTAATTTGGCTGTTAAATATGAGTGAGTGATTAATATCTCTCCAAGAATCAAAAAGTCTAATGCAGGCTGAACTTGGACTCAGGCAGACCTTGGTTCAAATCCTATCTTAAATCTTTGCTAGCTGTAGGACCATGGTCAAGTCACTTAAACTTTCACTGGCCTCTTCTTAGAAATAGGGGCAATAATTTCAGTAGTTCTCACAAAACTCTTAGTAAAATTTGAACTTCAATGATAGTAATTATTCTTAAGGGGATAGTCATTGCAACCAAATGCAAAAAGGGCCACTGGGAGATGAAAGAGGGTTTTTAAAAAGGGTGAGAATGAAATTGAGGAGAGATAGAATATTCAAGACATATTGATGACTAAAAAACAATTAATCATTCTTTCTCTGTGTTTGCCTTTGTTAATCTGTCTCTGCTTCCATTAAGTCTGTCTTTCACTGCTCAGGTAGGAACCCAATCTGCTGTAGTACCTTCCTTAGGGATGATTTTACCTCTTTGTTCCTCAAACTATAGATCAAAGGGTTCAGCATGGGGGTGACCAAATTATTCAGAATCTGAACAGTGGCATTCAGCCAAGGATTGGGGGTAGGCTGTAGGTAGATGAGGACCACAGGCATATAAAATAGGAGGATGGCTGTGAGGTGAGCACTGCAAGTGGAGAAGGCTCTACGTCTGCCCTCAGCTGAGCGTATCCTCAAGATGGAGCAAACAATGCAACTATAAGAAGTAAGGATGAGAAGAAAGCAGCTGAAAGGCATGAGACCCACACTAATGAAACCCACCATCTCCAGGGCTGAGGTATCTGCACAGGCTAACTTCAGCATCACTGGGATATCACAGAAGAAGTATTCCACCTTATTGGGTCCACAGTAGGGCAACTGGAAGGTGAGAACAGTGAGGAAGGTGGCCTGAATACAGCCGAAAAATGAGGTCCCTATGGCCAAGATGGCACATACCTTATGGTTCATGATGACTGTGTACCGAAGAGGGTAACAGATGGCAACAAAGCGGTCATAGGCCATCACAGTATATAGGAAACACTCAGTGCAGCCAAGGAAATGATAGAAAAAGAGTTGGCATACACAGCCCCCATAGGATATGGTATGGCTATTCCCAGAAAGGAAGAATAGCATCTTGGGGGAACTCACTGAAGGAAAAAATATGTCAAAAATAGACAACTGGCACAGAAAGAAATACATGGGGGTGTGAAGACGAGAAGAAGAAATTATGGCTAACAGAATAGTTAGGTTCCCTATTAAGGTAAAGAAGTAGAAAGATAAGAACACAAAGAAGAGTTCAATCTCCATCCCTTCTGTGTGGGGGATTCCTAGAAGGATGAACTCAGTTACCACTGTATGATTCTTCATCTCCAGGAAAGATTCAATACTTAGTGGTGGGGCACAGGGTACCAAAGGATGGGTACAGACATCAGAGATGCAAAATGAAGATCAATAGCCATGAAGAAAATATACCTGTTAAAAGATACACATAAATATACAAATAAAACCACTTTGGGCTTTGAAATGGAGGTTTTCAATAGATTTGACATTTGACTAACATACTATATTATATTGCTTTAAGGGGACCACCTGCTCTCTCATATGACATGTCATTTGAGAGGAAACATGGAACGATGTGTTCTGGACTTGGAGTAAGAAAGAGCTGGGTGTGAACACTGCTTCAAACACTTATCAGAGGTAGATACTTAGACAGTCTCAACTTCACTTTCTTCATCTATGAAATAAGGATAACATCCACCAAGTCATTTTGGGGATCAAATGTAAAGTGCTTTGCAAACTCTGGCGTGCTATTTAGCTGTTGCTATTATTATTATATCGCTATAATTAGCTATTGTTATAATTAATTTTCACAACGGCTCTGTGATGGAGGTAGGATGATTATTATTATTTTGAGTTAACAGAGAAGGAAATTGAGGCTCAAAAAAGTTCAAAGATTTTCCCAAATTTATTGACTTGATAAGTGGTGAAAGAGGCATTTGAAACTATATTTTATGACACTAAGTTCTTTCCAATATCCATTGGGTAGATTCACAATGGAGTGAAATCAGTCATCTCTGCAAAATGAGCCTTCCACTATTGGTTTCGCTTTTTTTTTTTTATAAACTCTGATAGTAGCTGGTTTTTCCCATCATTCCTTCTATTAAATACATAACAAGACAGAAATGATCAATTTGGGAAAGAGCCATGGACAATCCAGACAAATAGTTTGCTTTTGACAGTGATATCAAGGATGGTTTGTGGTACAGCATGACTGTGTATAATATGACATCAGCTTTAAAAGCTTAGAGCTGTGTTTGATTAAAGCACTGGAAAAGATTTAAAACTCCTCAGAAATGGGAAAAGATTGTAATACACTTAGAAGGGGTGAAAGATATTCTGAATCTGAAGAAATTATTCAAATAGCTAGATCAAGACAAGGCATGCCCTTCCACATAACTGGAGTATGGTACTGTCTTCTAAGGTAAATGTGTCAGTTATTATCACTTTACCCCATAAATTGAAGGCAATTTGACCTTCTTTATATTAATTTTTATATTAGATACTTTTTATTTTTTAAATTAATTTTAATAATTTTTCTAACATCTTCATTTCCAAATATATCCCCAATTCTTTATGATAAAGAATAAAAATAGAGAAAAAAGCAATTTAGCAAAACAAAGCAACACATCAATCAAGTCTGATGGAGCCTGGAGTGTTCCCTATCCATTGCCCAACCCTCTGAAAAAATCGAACCAAGATTCATTCTCATATCTCTTTTTCAAGATAATTCCTGGTCATTTTGCACAGTCTTCTGCTTCAATTTTGTTTTTTGGGTTTTTTTTTTGTGATTTCCATTTACATTGTGTTAATCTTCATTTATATTGTTTTCCTAGCTGTTTACTTTATTCTTACTTCCCAATCTTCCCTGTATTCTTTGCGTGATTACATTCATGTACCACAATCTGTTTAATGTTTCCTCAATCAATGGATCCCTACTTTGTTTCCAATTCTTTGAAATGAGAAGTGATGCTACTGTAGTATATCTAACATGACATTTAAAAAGTTCAAGACATAATTTCTGGGTAATTAATCATTTTATTAATCATGCTAGCATAAAATTAATTAATAACAGGGATCAGTAATTTTCTCTTATGCCAATGACTGCTCATAGAACCCACTCAACACTTGTATGCCTTTGGAAGAATGGTTGTTCCTGAGCGTGGTAATCAACTCTAATTTGTTAACAAGTAATGAGAGAAAAGGAACATTACAATGAAAGATGAAGCTCTTCTAATGAGGGGCTGGGTGATTTGACTTTGATCATGTCATTATTTCCAAATCACCTCTAGCACTGAGAGATCTGCCCATATCTGTCTGAGTGGAACACAGTGGGTCAGAATTCACCTTAGATTAAACTTTTTATAAGGTTTTCTAGTTGAGTGAGGCAACAACTCCACCTAGATAAGATAGTATAGGTTGGGTAAATTTTGGGGGAAGTTCAGGAATCTTCTCAATATTTTTTAATTTAATAATCATTTTTCTCATTCCCCATTTGATTCCATTGAGAGACATGAGTCTTTTCAATGAATTATAGCTGAAATGACAAACACTTCATTTCTAATAATAGGGCTTATGATGGGAAACAACATGAGGGGAAAAGGGAAAAAGATTGATCAGACTGATGAAATCAAAGAGGGAAGTCTGCTGTGTTAAGCAAACTTACAGATAAAAGGCACATAGGAAAAATCAAATAATAAAAAATAAAGAAAATTGACCCTTTCATAGAAGTCTCATCTCATATAGTAGTCTGCTTTTCTGGAAACATCTGATGCAGTCTTCTGCTTTTGAGTCTCAGAACAGTTTCCAGATGACTGGCTTCTCTGATTCAGGTCACTTGGAGAGATCTTCTTCTCTGTTAAAAAGTCCTCTGTTAAAAAATTATCCTACAAAATTGGTCTTAACAAAATTTTAAATTTACTTTGTGAATAACCAAATCAGATGAAAGCTAAAATCTTGCCCCAGCTACTAGAAAATCAAATTTGGAACCTTTTATATCAGAGACTTTACATTTTTAGGTTAGCCAGTTTTCATGTTGATAAATCCAAGAAACTCAGATACAAAGAAAAAATTAGAACCCAGTTTTTATACTTAGCATTGAGCATTACTTCATTACAAAAATGAGGTTCCAGTGAAGAATTATTAATAGAACACTTTTTAATAAAAAAAAGATGGACTAACACAAAAGAAATTTATTTAAAAGTTGCCAGATTAACTTCAATTGTAACAAAAGATTGGTTCCAGGATGGTTCTGAATTTTGTTTTTGCCTGAGTATTCCTTCCTAAAAGTATTTCTCTTTCTTAAAAATAGCTTAAAATTTATCCTGATGTTAAAAAGATAATACTAGACTTTCATGAAGAAAATTAGTTGGAAATCTCTAAACTGACATATTTCTTATTCAACCCTTAAAGCAAAAACAAATCCTTAAAATTGGAATTTATCAAGACTAAGTTGGTGCAAATTGTCTATATCATAAATCAATCCCAAAAATACCATAAAAATAAAATAAATTTCTAATTACTACAAATTCCTAATTACCAACCCCCACTAGTCAAAAAAGTATTTGCAATGAGCGGGAGATTCTGTTTTTTTCTAAGTGAAGCAAAGCCAAAAATATACCCAATTAAATTAGTTTTATCACAATAACAAAGTTTACAAGTTTTTAACAATTTTCAATATCCTTTTCTTCATTTTGTCTTCTTTTAGGGTATAAACTCATTGTGGTATAAAATATATCACTAGAAATCAAGAAAATAATTACATTCTGGAATCCTACATAGGTAGTTCATTTGAATCCCTAGAAAAACAATACTGGCCAATTGCTATAAATCTCCAAATTAACACACACACACACACACACACACACACACACACACACAAATAACCTTAGATGATTTTACAAGGTCTTTTCTTTGTTCCTTTTACCACACATTAATCAATTATCAATTTTCCTTTTAAAATATCTGCATAAATACTTGATAGCTTTTACCATTATGACAGTAACTCCAAATAACTTAATTAACAATCTCTTAATTGCCATAAGTGATAGACAAATAATTTTTGATGAAACTTCCCTCTTAAATATATAGGTAAACCTCAAAGATTATTATTTCTTAATTATAGTACTTCAGAATATTATGCATGTGGTCAACAAATCTGATAAAATTACACAACAGTTTTCAGACCTTTGTTCTTTTACCTTTTCTAACAGTACAATTCTTAATCTAACAACATATAGATTATAAGAGAAGTTGCTTTTCTACCACTGGTAACGATGGTTCACCAAATTTCACAATATAAGAAAATTTAGAAACATAAAAATACTATAAACAATATTATATATTTGAAATCTGAAACAAATCTATTACCAATCAAGTAGCCAGCATTCGGTGAGACGTGTTTCCAAATTACTGTACACAGAAAATCATTCGTCTCATCACCAGTGGCACAGTATAGTGACCACATCTAAAACTCCATATAAAGTTACCAAGTATGAAGCAATTACATCTAATTAAATAAAAATAGTTAATATACAGCATCTGCCCTATACCAGGCACTGTGTTAAGCACTGTATAATCATGTGATTCTGGAAACTACCCTGGGAAGTAGGTGACATCATTATGCCCTTATAGAACAGTAAAGTGAGGTAAACAGATATAAGACAACTTGCTTGGGATCACATGACTAATAAATTTCTTAATGCCAAATAACAAATTTCTTTTATATTAGATTCTGATTTGCCATAATTAACCTAATAGGAGAACACACTCAGACTACGTTCTGTTTTCCTTTAGAACAGATTTTGGCTTAAATCAAATCAAGTCAAATCCAGATTTATAATCTTTAACGGTAACATTTAAATTTCTAAGACCTGGCTACTGTTAATGATTCAAAAGAAAAAAAGATTATTATCCATAACTTTGTGTGTGTTTACACGTGTGTGTGTGTGTGTGTGTATGTATATGTGATAGGTGGTGACAGTTTCCAGCTCTGTATAATTTTTCCCCTACTTCCTCAAAGAGCTGGATCAATTCTCAATCCCTTACCTCCTTTACCTAGTTGAGACTTCAGATAAGGGGCTGGACTAAGTATTCAGCTTCCAATTTCCACATACTCATACTTAGAAATACATATAAAATTTTACAAACAGCTTGAATTCACAACTGTTATCATTAGGTTAACAAAGTATGCTGAGCTAAAATATTATGAGATTCTAAAACCTAAGGTATTTGAATGAATGGTAGCAGGGCATGGCCAATTTCACCAAGATTTAATTAAATAATATTTAATTTAAATACAAAAAAAATTTAAAAATTTTAAACAATTGTCACAGATCACAATAATCAATATTTTTTATCATGTCTAAAATGTATATGCTGTTAGATTTAATATGGGCTTCCTACAGATTAACCTGAAAGGTGGGGGTGGGTGATCAAGAACTCTTAGGCTGAAGTTGACTAAAGACTGATTTTTTCAAGGGAATAAAAGATATTTTCCTTGCAATTTCTGGTTCTTAACTAACATCAAATCATTGCACCTTAACCTAAAGCAAGGGGTTAGATTGTGAAATCTTATAATATTGAGACCCTAACTCAGCTACCAATCTGCAAGCACACAATGTTACTGATATTTTTTAATTTTATAACAGATTTACTTATGTCTTTTAACAACTAAATCCATAACCTAAAAAAAAAAAAATGAAGAACAAATTCTTCTAACCACATTTCTAAAAACAATGAACAATCAAATTAAAAATTAAATACCTAACATTGGTATTTTTTAAAAAACACATTACAAACCACATAACTGAAGTAACTAACTTGGCTTAAAATCACATAGCTAACAATCTTCCTGACCCAAATGGTATGACAATAAATTTCATTTAAAATAAGACCAGAATAAATTCTTATCACACCTGGATCTATTTTCCAAATAATATCATATAGAACCTCAACTTCTAATTTCAATTAGTATTATATTTTACACAAGGGTTATTTATTTGAAGCATTTTATATTATACAATTCACTACTTCCAGCTACTCCACTGTTAAACATTTTAAAAGTGACAGTATTTAAGAAATTTTAATTATCACAGTTGTGAACACAATGCTCATCAAATTTCTCCAAACCTCCTATGTCTGTATTGGTTTTCAAATCAAGTTACAAAATTTTCAATATATCTACTTATATAAAGACTAAATTTGCCTAATCTTCTCAACATACTCAGACCATCTGTCACATGGGCACCCAGGGCAACATTCCCGGAACAACAGGAGATTGGAGCACATGTCTTCCATTTTTATTGCTAAGCTTGTTAACAGTTTACAAAAGGCTTGACAGCCTAGATAACAGGAGAGATCTGTTACGTTGTCATATTAAGTCACACTTTCCTTTCTTTCCTGGTACTCTTCACTTCTCAAAATCTGGCAAGAGTTGACACTTAATGATTTACAAATCATGAGAGTTGTATTTCTCTCACACCTTTGGCCAACATTACTTATAAAAGCACTTTCACAATGTCAATGTACATTTTCAACATCAATTGCTGAAACACTAACATGATTGTATTTAAGACTATGATAGAAAAACCATGATCAAAGTTCCTTAAAAGATTAAAAATAAAAACTTTTTTAAAATTGCAGTTTGAAACACATCAGATATGCTGTGTGAGGGGAGGAATCCCTTCTCTCATTCCACCTTCAAATCTATAAACACAATAAAAGACAGAAAGAGAACCCAGAATTAATATTACCTCTTTTAAAAAATTATATCCTGGGGGAGACTCACCTTGCTTTTTCAGTTCCCCCACTTAACAAATGAAGGCCATTATCTTAACGATTCCCACAGAGGTAAAACAAAGATACAGATAAAAAAATAACACACATCAAAGTAGAGATTAAAAATTACTTCACTTACTTGGGAGTCCTCTCTATTCTCCTGTTTCACTTACTTGTATGCTCCCTTTTGTGCTTACTACAGACTTTTTTTACTCAGTTCCACATCCAATCCTGCAATTAAATTTAACTACCTAAAAACATCCTTCCCAAATCTTTTAACTTTTACAAGAGTTGATATCCTCATAGCTTGTCTTGGTTTCCCTTTCTGAAATCCTACCTGCAAGAAATTTTGGACCATGCCTATTTAATAGTAGGATTGAGCTGCCCAGGCCATGATCTCAAAATAAACCCTGAATTTCTCAGGCAGCTCACCACATATCTCTGCCAGATCAGCCCCCAAAACTCAGTTTAAAAACAAGACTTCTCTCAAAGACTTCTTTGACAGAGGCTTCCCACAACTTGTGCATGACTCAATATACCCCCAATAACCTGGCTTGAGAAGATCTTACCAATAGACCTTAATCTTATTGATCACTGCTTTACTATTGAGAGTGAAAATTAGAAAGCTGCAGCTCAAACATTTAAAACAGACAAAACATACACAGAGAAAACCTAATTACTGATAAAAGGGAGAGTCATATCACAGAATTCTAAGAAAAAACTTGCCCATGTAGAGAAATTCTCCATCCGGGTCCAAGACATTGAGAAATATTTTGTTAAGAATATGGAGTGCAGAGCTCTGGTCCCTTCATCTGGTCACCAAACTGTGACATATAAAAACTATGAGACATAATTTCTAATTAATAATTTTATTAATCATGCTAGAATATAATTCATTAAAAGGTCAGTAACATTCTCTAATGCTAAGGATCCTTTATAGAACCCACTATAATGGTAATTTAAATGGGGAGATTTTTCCCATTGGTTAACAAGCCCAAGTGACCTGCCTGGGTCAAATCGAACCCTGAGTCATATGAGTCTGAGTCACATGGAGCTTGTGGTGGAAGGAGTTTGCTGTATGGGTAGAACAGGAAGAGGCAGAGCTAGAGCAGAGCTGAGAGGACATTAGTCAGAGAGCAGTCAGAGGTAGGAAGGATACAGGCTCCTGGGTAACATGACTGAAAGGACTTTTGCGATTTGTTTAATGGAGCAGCTTTGTGGAAAGTCTAGCAGGGGGGAGGCTTGGGGATGGTGTTGTTCTCTGCATTGTTATTGTATATAGGTTTTTGTTGCTATGATGGATTTGGCTTTCTGGCATCTGAATAGATGTTTTGGCACTGTCTTCCATGTGGAGAGTCTGTTGTGTTTTGTGATTCAGAATTGTGCTGGCATATTCATGGCTGCCATAGGCACTACGAATATCACATTGGCCCTACACCTACTCAATGCTTATATGCCTTTGGAGGAGTGGGTGTTTCAGAGGGTGGCAATCAGCTCTGATTGGTTATCAAGTAGTAAGAGAGAATGAATATTACAATGAGAGATAGAACTATTCTAACAAGGGGCTGGGTGATATGACTTTGATCATGCCATTTACTTTCAAATCACCTCCAGCCTTGAGCAATCTAGACAAAGGATCTACACCCCCTGCCCAAATCTGCCTAAATGGAGCACAATACTCAGAGTTCACCTTAGATTAAATTCTTTGTAAGTTTTTCTAGTTGGGTGAGGTGACAACCTCACCCAGATAAGATAGGGTAGGTGGGGCAAAATTTTGGGAAAGGTCAGGAAATTTATTATTTAATAATCATTTCTCTCACTAAACTTTCTATCTTTGACCTCAATATAATATATTCCTAGCAGTGAGTTTGCTAGATCAAAAAATTATGGAACTCTTCCTTAATTTCCTAACATAAATTCAAATTGCCCAGAATGACTGGACCAATTCACAGCTCTCATAACAATCCATTATGGTACTTGTCTTTCCAGCACTCTCCAACATTTGCTTTTTCTACCTTTTACCATCCTTGCCAAAGGTGATTTGAGATGTGTGAGATTTTTTAAATGCCCTGAAAATCTTTTGATGTGCATTTCTTTTATAATTATTAATTTGGATCAGTCTTCAGTATTGTTATAAATAGTTTTGTGATTCTTATTCAGAGGAATTGTTTGTTCATAACCTTTGTCTACTTATCTGTAGAATCATAGAACTTGAGTGGTTAAAGGAACCTTAGGGCCACCTAGTTGAAATCATACCTTAAAAAGATCTAATACCCCTGAGGAGTCAGCCTGAAGAGCTCCCAGGAAGAAAACCCCATCATCTCTCTAGGCAGCCCATAATACTTGGAGATACTTCTAATTGCTAGGAAAGTTTTTCTAATAAAGAGTCTTAACTTTCCTCTTTGAAACTTCTACTCAGTACTCCTAGATCTTCCCTTTCATGCCAAAGGAAACAAGCCTCGTCCCTCCACTACATGACAAAGTTTCACGTACTTTGAAACAATTTAATAATTCATAAATTATTATTATCAGAGGAGATTAATTATTAATTATTTATATTATTTATAATTATATATTACAAAATGTTATATAATATACAATGTTGCAAAATATAACATAATAATATATAATGCATAGTAGAATTTAATATATTTAATAACATATTATACAATAATTATTATATGGTTTTAATCATTATATAATAATTAATCATTATGATTATTAATTATTATAATGATAATATTTAATTAATTATTACCAGTAGGAAGATTTTGCCCTCCTGAGTTTTCTCTTTTCTAGACTAAAGCTACCCAGTTCTTTCAATCAATCTTCATATGACATTGAGTTAAGACCCTTACCATATAGGTTGCCCTTCTCTGGACATACTCCAACTTATTAATGTTCTTCTTCAACTATGAATCCCTGAACTGAACATGATATAGCTGAGGACTGACAAAGGCAGAGCACAGTTGAACTATCTTAATCCTGGAAGCTATGCCCCTCATAAAGCAGCCCCAAAATTCCATTGCTAGCCATATAGTCCAAGTAGGTCAAAAACATAAGGGTTGTATGCATAGCAAAATATTCATACCAGTACATTTTATGGTAGGAAAGAACTAGGAAAAAAGTAGTTGTATGGTAATTGGGAAAGAGTTAAACAAATTATGGTACATAGATATTATGAAATATTAATGTTCCATTAGTAATATTGAATATGAAAAATTCAGAAGCATAACGAGGCTGATGTGAATTGATGCAGATCAAGTAAGAACTAGGAAAGCAATGCATACAATGAATACAATACATAGAATGAATACAATGCAACTAAAAAGGACACTTGGAGTTGTGAGAGAACATTGTTCAAGTCCCTTCTCTCATTTTTAATTCTATGAACCTGGCAAGTCATTTCATTTTTCTAAGTATCAATTTCCTTATCTCAAAAGAGACTAATTATTCTTATATTACCCACTTCACAGTGTTGTGGGGAAAACATTTTATGAGCCTTAAAGCACTATACAAATTTGAGCTACTATTGTCAGGAGAGGTAGTATAGTATAGAGACCTAGTGTTAAAGCCAGGTTCAAGTCATACTTCTGACCCATAGTAGCTGTGTGACCTAAACAAGTCACTTAACTTCACAGTACTCTAAGGTGGCAGCTCATTAAGACTATAAGTTCCAGAGTAGCTACTATCCTGCATTAATAGGAGTTTTCTCACCTGAAAGTTCTCTATAATAATGCAATTATAATTCTAGTATTATCCAAAATACTCATATGATTTTAAAGTTAGAAGAGACCCAAGTCTACAATTAAATTGTCTATGTCAATGAATATATAAAGGATACTGTTCCTCACTATAATCAGGGATAAGCAGATAGAAAGAATGGAACTATATTGATCACCATATCCAAAATAAAAATTTAATAAGAGGGTCAATATCGCAAGTCAAGGGAGCTCTATTACACCCAGAAGCCACCTTACCATCCAGTGCAATAGCACTATGGACTTGCTATATTTTTTAGGACTTCCCAGCAGGAAGGAAAGTCCCAAAATTAGCACCAAAAAAAGTACCATTCTTAGACCAAAGGATCATCCAGCAGCCACCTTCCTTGTGACTGTGTTCCTTCTTAATGGAATGTGAGAGTAGGAAAAACAGCTGGACAAACAGTTCTTGTACTTACCTTGATCATGGGTGAATGTGGCAGACTTTGGTGGAGGGCTGTTTCCTCTATATAGTATCTAAGAATATCATCTATAACCTAACATTCATTGATTCCAGAAACTGAAGGCAGGGCAGGTTGTGCTCCCACCAAAGGAGTTTCAATTCTATCCTTATTTATCAACAAAAAAGTCTCTGAGGTATTGCACAAACAAGACCCACCTCTGGCCGTACACTCTGAATTTCTTCCTCAGAGGTTTCAATAATGAAAAAAAAATTCTTTGATTTCCTTGTATAGCTCTTGGGACATGATATATTCAGTAACTACTCTCAGGGAGCAATTAATTCAGAGTACCCCCTTATCTCTCCCAATATACTCATTGGGTAAGAGTGATGGTGAGATCATAGGAAACAAACCATCTGAAATGGGAAATTCCAGATATGCCTTCTAGTACTGGTTGAATTACCTTATACCCTGTCCATAATGTTCTCTTGCACTGTGGTCTGGTTCCTATTCTGTTGATGTTTACAAGTTTTACAGTTTATCCCAATTCCACTCCAAGCTGCATTTCTACATCTTGGTTATCATAGATTTCACTTATATTTAATGACTGTCTTGATTTGAGGAAGGAATTAATCAATATCATTTAGCATTTGTGTATTAAACTTCTCTGTATTTTTAGGAAACTTTAAAGGAACCTTGACAAACTGGAGTGATTTCAGAGGAAGATTAGCAAAATTGGTGAGGGGATTGGAAATTGTGTGTGATTGCATAGAAACGGTTGAAATAATTTGACATTTAGCCTAGAGTATAGATAACATAGGATAAACATGAAAACAGCCTTTAAAAATATGAATAGAACAGTTAAATTTCACTTTCATTTGAACTGGTTCAAGGAAGGAAGAATACACACGCACACTCAATTGGGTAGAAAAATTCATCTTGCCCAACAAGGAAGTAGAAGAAAGAGGGATTAAAAGAAAGGGGAAGAGAATAAGAGGAAATATAGATTAAGAGAGGCAGTGGTAAGAAGCAAAACAGACTTTTAAGGAGGGCACAGGGTAAAAAAAACAAGATAAGATAATAGTAAGATAATAAAAGAAATACACAATTAGCAATCATGTCTGTGAGTGTGAATGGAATGACTCACCCATAAAAGAGAAAATAAAAGATTGTATTGGAAACCAAAACAAATTGTGTTGTTTATAAGAAACACATCTGAAGCATAAAGACACACAGAGAATTGAAATAGGGGTCCAGAGCAGAATCTATTATGCTTTAGATGAAGTACAAAAAGACAAGTGTAGCAATTATGATCTCAGACAAAAGAAAAGCAAAAAGAGACCTGATTAAAAGAGATAATCAGATAAATTACATTTTTACTTAAAGGTAACCATAGACAATGAATTAGTATCATACTGAACATATACATGTCAAATGGCATAGCATCCATATTCTTAAAAATAAAGAAATAACAGAAGGAATTAGATAACAAAACTATACTAGTGGAGGACCTTAGTTTTCCCTTCTTGGACTCAGATAAATTTAACAAAATAAACAAAAAATAAATTAAGGAGATAAATAGAATTATAGAAAAGATAGATATGATAGACTGTATAGAATATTGAATCAAAATAGGAGTACAATTTTTTTTATTAG
Organism: Notamacropus eugenii; assembly: GCF_028372415.1. Classification (NCBI taxonomy): domain Eukaryota; kingdom Metazoa; phylum Chordata; class Mammalia; order Diprotodontia; family Macropodidae; genus Notamacropus; species Notamacropus eugenii. The sequence goes on from NC_092876.1 coordinate 272,712,304, forward strand.
TTTACACAGCACCTTCCCAAAAATTTATCATATATTAGGGTATAAAAACTTCACAAACAACAAATGCAAAAAAAGCAGAAATATTAAATGTATCCTTTTCAAACCATAATGTAATAGAAGTTACATTTGATAAAGAACCTTGGAAGCATAAATTAAAAATTAATTGGGAACTAAATGATCTAATCCTAAAAAATTAGTGGGTCAAAGAATAAGTCACAGATACAATCAATTAATTGTTACAGATAAAGACAACCATCAAATGAAATGACAAAATTTGTGTTTTGTTGTTGAGTTATTTTATTCATGTCCAACTCTTTATGACTCCACTTGAGGTTTCTTGTCAAAGATATTGGAGTGGTTTGTCATTCTTTTTCCAACTCATTTTACAGATGAAGTACAAAGGCAAACAGAGTTAAGTGATTTGCCTAGAGTCCTGCAGTTAGTAAGTGTCTGAAGCCACAGGTCTCACACTGGCACTCTATCTACTATGCCATCAAAGTACTACGTAGGGGGAAATTTATATCACTTAATCCTTATATCAATAAAACAGAGAAATGCAAATAACTGAATTGGAGATGCTACTAAAAAAACTATAAAAAACAATATGCCAAAATAACATATCAAAATAAAAAGTCCGAAAAATCATATGAAAAATTAATAAAATTCAAAGTTTAAAATCCATTGAACTAATACATGAAACTAGGAGCTAGTTTATTTTTAAAAAAAAAACAATAAAATGAACTTTTGGATTTTCTATTTAAAAAAGAAAGAACAAAAGCAAATTATTCATATAAAAATGAAAAGGATGAATGCACAAGCACTGAAGCTGAAATTGAAGCAATAATTAGGAGCCATTTTGCCCAACTTGATGCCAATAAAACTAAAAATTTAGCTGAAGGGAATAAATATTTATAAAAAATATATTGTTTACATTAATAGAATATTTAAATAGCCCCATCTAAGAGGAACACATTGAACAATCCATAAATTAGCTCCTTAAGAAATAAAAGCAAAAGAAGCAGATGAATTTACAGGTGAATTCTATGAATTATTTTTAAACAATGAGTTCCAATAATATGTAAACTGTAAAGAACTAATCCTACCAAATTATTTCTATGATTCAAATATAGTTTTAATACCTAAAGAAGAGAGAACAAAAGACAAGGAAAGAAAACTGTAAACTGATCTTCCTAATGAATATTGATGGAAAATTTTTAGATAAAATACTAGCAATGTGCTTATGGTAATATTTCACAAAGATTATTATTATTATTATTATTACCAGGCTGTCCTTATGTCAGGAATGTAGGACTGCCTCAATATAAGAAAAATATAAACATGATTAATCATATAAATAACAAAAATAAGAAAAATTACGTAATTACCACAAATGACTCAGAAACAGCTTTTGACAAAATATAGCACTCATTCCTATTAAAAAGTAATAGAAAGCATAGGAATAAATGAGGCTTTTCTCAAAATGAAAAGTGGCATTTATCTTAAACAAAGGGCAAGTATTATCTGTAATGGGAGTAAACTACAAGCCTTTCTAATAATATCATAGGTGAAGCAAGAATGTGCATATTTCACCATTATTACTCAATAATATTCAAAAATGCTAGCTCTAGCAACAAGAAGTGAAAAAAATGGAATAAGAATAAATAATGAGGAAACAAACCTGTCACTTTTTTGGTAGATTATATGATGGCATATTTAGAGAACCATGGATAACTACTCAAAAAAAACCAACTTTAACAAAGTTGCAGGATATAAAATAAATACATACAAATCACCAACATATCTATATATTACCAAAATAAAACTCACCAGGAAGGGACAGAAAGAGAAAATGCATTTAAATGATTCTGTAAGTATAAAATACTTGTAAGTATAAAAGACTTGGGAGTCTATCTGCCAAAACATGAACAGGAACATATGGACACAATTATAAACAATCTTCATACAAATAAAGATAGAGCCAAACAGAGAAAAATAAATTGCTCATGGATAGGTCAAGCTAACATAATAAAAATACTACCTAAAGCAGTTTACTTATTCAGTACTGTACAATCAAACAACCAAAGAATTAATTTACAGAGTTAAAAAAAGATGATAAAATTCATTTGGAGAAACAAAAAGTCAAGACTACTAAAGGAATCAGAGAAAAAAATGAAGAGGTGGCCTAGAAGCACCATATTTCAAACTATATTACAAACTGATCATAATCAAAATAATTTGATACTGGAAAAGAAATAGTCACTGCTCAATGAAAAAGATTAGGAACACAATATACAGAAACAAATAAGAACAATAACTTAGTGTTTGATAAACTCAATGATCCCAGTTATTGAGACAAGTACTCTCTATTTGACAAAAACTGTTAGGAAAACAAGAAAGCAATCTGGGAAAAATTAGGCACAAACCAATATCCCACAGCATTTATGATCAAACAAGAGATAGAGAGGTTCATTGGAGGTAAAATGGATAACTCTGATTACATAAAATTAAAAAATTTTGCACAAACAAAACCAATGCAGCCAAAATTATAAGAAAATGGAAGAAGAAACAAGGAGAGGGAATTTACAGCAAATTTCTCTGATATGGGTCTCATTTCTCAAATACAGAGAAAACTGAGTCAAATTTATAAACATTAAAAGCCATTCCCCAATTGATAAATGGTCAAATGATATAAATAGGACATTTTTGGAAGAAGAAATCAAAGCAATCATGTTTAAATGCTCTACATCACTATTGATTAGAGAAATGAAAATTAAAACAATTCTGAGGTACCACCTTACACCTATCAGATTGGCTAAAATAACAGAAAAGGAAAATGATAAATTCCAGATGGGACGTGGGAAAATAGGTTCACTAATGTGTTGTTGGTGGAACTGTGAACTAGTCTAACTATTCTGGAAAGCAATTTGTAACTATGCATGCCCTTTGACCCAGTAATACTATGACTAACTCTATAGCACAAGGAGATCAAAGAAAATGGAAAAGGACCCATATGTACAAATATATTTATAGCATCTCTTCTTGTGGTGATGAAGAATTAGAATCTGAGGGGATACCTATCAATTGAGTAATAGTTGAACAAGTTATGGTATATGAATATGATGGAATACTATTGTGCTGTAAGAAATGATGAAGGGGATGATTTCACAAAAACTTGGGAAGACTTATATGAACTGATGCAAAGTGAAGTGGGCAGAACCAGGAGAACAATCTAAATAGTAATAGTAGTATTGTAAAGAAAGGGGATCAAAAGGATTGAAGAAATTAAGGGGGAGAGATACAAAGTTCAGGAGTCTCTCTTAAGTAAAAAATGCAAATGCTCTATCTCTAGACTTCTCTCTCACTTCTCAGAAAGGAACCCAACCTGCTGTAGCACCTTTTTTAAGGATGCTTTCACTTCCTTGTTCCTTAGGCTGAAGATCAAGGGGTTCAGCATAGGGGTAACCAGATTATTCAGTATTTGAACAGTGGCATTCAGCCAAGGATTGGGGGTAGGCTGTAAGTAAATGAGGACAACAGGTATATATAAGAGAAGAATGGCTGTGAGGTGAGCACTGCAAGTGGAGAAGTCTCTGTACCGTCCCTCTGCAGTGCGGATCTTCAAGATGGACCAAACAATGCGACTATAAGAAGTAAGTATAAGAAGGAAGCAGCTAAGTGGCATAAGGCCTACGCTGATGAAACCCACCATCTCTAGGGCTGAGGTATCTGCACAGGCGAGCTTCAGCATCACTGGGATATCACAGAAGTAATAGTCTACCTTATTGGGTCCACAGTAGGGTAACTGGAAGGTGAGGGCAGTTAGGAAGATGGCCTGAATACAGCCAAAAAATGAGGTCCCTGTGGCCAATATGGCACATACCTTGTGGCTCATGATGATTCTGTACCTCAGAGGAAAACAAATGGCAATAAAACGGTCATAGGCCATCACAGTGCACAGAAAACATTCCGTACAGCCAAGGAAATGATAGAAAAAGAGTTGGCATATACAGCCCCCATAGGAGATGGCATGGCTTTTCCCAGAGAGGTAGAACAACATTTTGGGTGAACTCACTGAAGGGAAAAATATGTCCAAAATAGAGAGTTTACACAGAAAGAAATACATAGGTGTATGAAGGCGAGATGAAGAGATAATGGCTAATAAAATAATCAGGTTCCCCAGCAGGGTAAAGAAATAGAAAGATAAAAACACAATAAAAAGTTGAATCTCTAGTCCCTTGGTGTGGGGGATTCCCAGGAGAATAAATTCACTCACTACTGTATAATTCTTCATCTGTGTGAAGAAAACATCAATCAATCCCAGGTATGGAATGCACAGGATCCAAAAGGGTGAATGCTAGTGTTAGAGGTCCAAGACAAAGTTCAATGGACATGATATAAATATACCTATAAAAGAAAAAACATAATAATTGATGGCTTTATAATGGAAGAGCTTTGTCTGATTTTTGACATATAGCTGATATTTATAGCCTTATAGTTACAAAATGCTTTCTTATCTGTTACCTCAACTGAGAGACAGGATAGCATAGTGTCTTGAACTTGGAGTAAGGAGAATATGTGTTTTAAAACTGCCTTAGAAATTTACAAGTTGTCTGATCCTGGGCAAGTCAATTATTCATCATCGTCATCTTCCTCCTCAACATCATCATCATCATCTTCATCATCCAGTCATGCATCTCCAAATGCCTCTTAGAACTCTCAAACTGAATGCCTCTTAGGCATCTCAAAACCAAAATGTACAAAATATAACCCATTATCTTTTCTCCAAAGCCTCCCCCTTTCTGAACTACCTTAATATTATAAAGGGTAGCTTCATCTTCCTAGTCACTAGGCCTATAACCTTGACCTCTCTGCCACCGGTATATCCAATCCATTTTCAAATCCTTCTTTCTACCTCGCTGACTTCCTTGTTCCCTTCTCTGCACTCACACAGCCACAACATAAGCCCAGGTGCTTATCACCTCTCATCTAAAACATTGAAATAATCTTGTATATGGTCTCCCTGGCTTACATCTCCCTGCTCCAATTCATCTTACACCCAGGTGTCAAAGTATTCTTTCAGAAATAATGATCTAATGGTTATCCCTTTGCCCAGTGAGCTCCAGTGGCTCCCTATTATCTTCAGGATCAAATCTGAAATTATGTTTAAAATTGAAAGCTCTTCATAACCTGGTCAATGCTTACCTTTCCATCCTTCTTACACCATACATATTTCATACTTCTATTAACTCTATTGGTATGCTTTTACTTACTCTAAAAAGACACTCCAACTCCAATTTCTATGCCTTTGAATTGACTATTTCTGCATTCCTGAAATGATCCATTCCTCTCACCTTTGCCTCTCTGGTTTCCTTCAAAGCCCAGCTCAAATTCTCCATTCTGTAGGAGGCTTTTTACCATTTCCCTAGATGCTAAAGCCTTCTTTCATATTTGGTGTTTGGTCATTTCATTCATGTTCAACTCCTCTTGACCCTATTTGGGGTTTTTTTGGCAAAGATACTGGAGTGCTTTCTCTCAAGAAATACTTCACTAAGCCAGAAGCATGGACCATCCAGTGTCCACCTTGCTTCTTGATATTTTAGGGTAGAGGGTGACTGGGCACGATGATCACAACAACAAAAACAAATATCATTATCAGCACTTAGGTTGTACCTTAAGGTTTGCAAAGTCATTTACATATAGTATCTCATTTAATCTTCATAACAACCCTGTAAGATAGAACCCCATTTAAACCCATGAAGAAACTAAGAAAGAGGCTGTGACTTGCATAATGATCTCATAGGTAGAGAGTTTCTGAGGCAGGTTTCAAATTCAGGAGACTATTTACCTTGCCTAGGCAAATACTTCTATATGCACCAGTAATCCTCATTCTTCCTTTCCTTCTCCAGCACACTGCCCCCTATATCTATCATCCTTACTCTCTCATTTATCTTCAATCTCTCCCTATCTACTGGCCGCTTCCCTACCACCTATAAACATGATCATATCTGCCCTGTCCTCAAAAAACCCTCAATATGTCCATTTTTGTTAGCTGTCACCCTATATCTCTCTTCCATTTTGTGATTATACTCCTGGAGAAGACCATTCACAGCTTCCACTTTATTTGCTCTTTTCCTCTTCTTAATATTTGTACAGTCTGGCGTCCAATTGTTCAAACTGCACTCTCCAAATTTACCAATAATCAAGATTCTAATTAGCAGACAACCTCTTCTTCCTAGTCCTCATCCTCCTTGACCTGTCTGCAGCCTTTGACATTGTTCTTCATAAAACTCTCTTTTCTTCAAGTTTCTATGACACTGCAAACTCTCCACTCTCCTTGATCAAACAGCCTCAAAAGAGCTGCAATCAACAGAAGGGTGGCAGAAGAGAAAAAACATCAACTCAGAGAAAATTGAGGGTGCCTTGAACATGAAAGTATCCCTCAGAAAGCAAGTAAAGGCCAAGGGAAGCCTTCACCTATGACAGGACACAGGTATGTTCAGTGAATGTATCACTGGTGAAGATAATACAAACTTGAAGACATTTTGAATTTGTACCTTTTCATATTACATAATTTTTAATGATCATTTTCACTGTGGGTCACATGTGATTCCCAAATTTCAATAACTGAATGCAATCAAAAGCATAATCTGTCACATTTTATTAGAGCTGCAAAAGATTTCTCAATATGAGTCCTCCATTCACTGTGCAGATCTCAACCATGCTAAATTTTTGTAGATGGTTTCATAAAGGCATCAACCCCTTTGTGGTAAGCCTCCCTGCAAGTTTCTAGACTACTTGAGTTACAGTTTATCACCATGCCTATTACTGAAGCTGAGTCTGAGAGAACTTCACTGAATTTGCACTGTACATTTGAAGCCTTTAAGAATTCAAGGTAACCTTAGTATGACAAAGTGGGGCATCCAAGTAAAATTATCTTTATCTCTTATTTTTTTTGGAGTTTCTTTGACTATAAAATTTGAAGCTATGATATGATGTACTGCTAATAATAGGCTGAATTAAATGTGACTTTGAACATAAACATTACTGAAAATGAATTGTAAATGTAGCATTGCTTGGGAGACAATAAATTCTTCCTATAACAGGACTCATAGAGAAGTTTATAAATTATACTGGTAAAATGGATAGAGCAAAAGTCCTGGAGTCAGGAAAAGTTGAGTTCAAATTCAGCCTCAGATACTTACTAGGTACTTCTGTTTGCCTCAGTTTCCTCATCTGTAAAATGGGAGTAACAATCACATTTACCTCCCAGGTTTGTTGTCAGGATCAAATTGACCAGCATATAGTAAGCACCGTATAAATGCTATTTATTATTATTGCTGTTTTCTCTCAAGCTTGATTTCTGAAGACGCTGCCCTCATTTCTTACCCATACCTCTCAATGGGGAGAACATTTGCCACCATGTATGATATTCTATTAGAAATATGACGAGGACAGCCTGTGTACAATTTGACGTCGTTCTATAACAATCCAGGTGCCTAGGGCAAATTCAATGAAAAGCATGTGCACAATATTACTGGTCCTAAGGACAACTAGATCATAGGTGCAAGGGTACCATTATCCATTAGGGAATCTAACCTGTGCCGCAATTGATGTTGTTGGGGAGTCTTCTCTAGAAGGGATGCCCTAAGGAAAAGGGATCCTAGGGGTGTGATGGGAGTAGCACAGACTAGCAAAGTAACTTTCAATGAGGTCAGAGCCTGGCAGTCACTTCAAGAAATAAACTTCTACCATCACATTCTGGAAATGCTTCCCCTCTGACAGCACCATAGACCAATGTTCCAGCTACCCTTCATTATTTATAGTTATGGTTACAGACCTGCGTCTTCCCTCCCCCATCCCCAACTGATGATCTAATAGAGGCAGTTGAAGTGTGTGAAGTACAGTTTAACTGTTCTGACAGATGCAATAAGGCTAAAGATTGGCATTCATGTATAGTGGACAGTGAGAATGTTGAATGAACAGCAGCCATACTCAACATAGTAACATAAGTTAAATATGGGATCGATAGTAAAGGAAAAGACAAAACCAGGGAAAGAAATATCCCTACAGTTCTTCTTTTTCTTTGCTAATATTGATCAAAGCTTGGTCAAATACCATCACCCTGATATCAAAATAAATGGTTAAAGCTTGATTGTGGCATTGTTAGTAAACTCCAAAACCTAGGAGGAAACATGATTTCATCAAATGTATTTTGCCTCTGTAGTCGCAGATGACATGTTACATAGCAGAAGTCTCTGAATTTGCTGTGGCCAAAAATGTCAACATCCTGAGGCCAACCAAGAAAAAAAAATCTCTGTAAACTTAGCAAGGTTAATTTTCTGTACTGTATATTGGCATCTGAAGCTTTTCCAGTTTGAAGGGACCTGCCAGACCTTACCCTCTTCTAGTAGCACTTTGATAAAACCATGGTAACCTCCACACTGGGTAACTAGGCCTGTAGGAAAGAAGACATCTTCCTGAGTTCAAATCTTGCCTCAGATAATTACTAGCCATATGACTCTGAGCAAATTACTTAACACTGTTTGCCTCAGCTTCTTGTGTGTAAAATGAGCTGGGAAAGGAAATGGCAAACGACTTCAGTATCTTTGCCAAGAAAATCCCAAATAGGGTCACAAAGAGTTGGATATGATTGAAAATAACTGAACAACAACAAATTTCTTCTACCATTGGGGCACAAGAAAATGAGGCCATTATATTTGCTAAAAAAAAACAAACAATAATTATTGTCATTCTTATTTATAAACGGATCTATTTTAACCTGGGTTAGTGCCAGCCTGATTGGTGAATTGATCAAATAAAGTACATGGCCATACAAGTATGGGGACCAGACCATGGAACTCTAGTGATCTCCCCGTGTGCTCAACTGGGCTTCCAACTGACAGTCACTTTAACTCTTGGCAACCAACTTAATTGCAATAAGAACCAATTGATCCTTAGCATGCTGCCATATCCATCCTCCTGTCAACTTACCTGACTTTCCAGAAAGTACCAAAAACTAAACTGATGTAAAATATTTCATAGTAACTCCTTGCCTGAATAATGTACTAATATGTATTATGGAAGTTTTTTTTCCTTCCTTTGACATACTCTGACTATGCACAAAAAATGTCATTTCTATTCAGTCAAAAGTCAAACAATGGCAAAATCTTAGGGCAAGAACAATAATAAAAGCACATTTTCTATAGTCTTTTTTCTTCAAGGCTTTCAATGAAGTAGAAGTAGAACAAGTATTCATATTTTCAAGATGAAAAACACTGACATTAAGGGAAGTAAGGGGTTTTATTAAACATCTTACAAATGTGAAGTGTAGGAGTCGACACTGAAATAGAGGCTTCTCCTGAGATCACAGCTAATATTCTTTCTAGTATGCCATACTGCTGATGCCTCTCTGTGTGGGCATGAAGTTGAATCTACCCTCCTCCTACAAAAGCATCTAATCCAAATCTTCTCTGAAATGCTGATGACAATTAACATGTATACTCTGAATTCGGCTAAGGTAGACCAAATGTTTCCTATTGATAGCCCTCAGCTTTAAGGCCAACATTCATTCACTGACTGTAAATATATACCTGAGTTTTCAACCCCAGAGAGTCTCAAGAAAAAAATAAGAGATTTCACTTCTTACTAGAAATATCTCATGATTTCTCAGGCCTTGTGTCATTAAGATATACATCAGGATTATTTTTATGTCTGTCCCGGCTCTGCTGTCCTGAGGCAATGGATTCCAATTCTAACTCAAAGTATCTGTAATGTAGCTCCATATAAGAGATTCCAAATCTTGTCTTAATGCTATAAAAACATACACAATTTTGAAGTGTTAAATAGATGAATTATTGTTGTTATCACTATTACTCTAAGTCATTTTAAGCTGAGATACATACACTCATAGCAGTTTGGTTTATTGTGTGCCCACATTTTGTAGCCTTACTGCGCTCAGGACCCCCACAGTCTCTTGAAAGTCTAGAAATATGTTAAAATCTGGCTCTAATGCTAACTTCTCCAAGAAACCTTCCTAATACATATATATATCCTTGTTCCTTCCTATCTTTGTGTCCCTTCCAACTAGACATAAAACATGAAATTCCAGTTACCCTTACTCATATAGAGGCAGCACAGTATAAGAGTATTTTGAAGTTGGAGTCAGAAAGACATGGTTTCAAATATTCCTGTGGCTCACAGGCAAATCACTAACTGCTATGGACCTTAAGCAAGTCTAGGACTTGATCTCCTCTAGAGTCAGCATGGCACAGTGAATTGAGTATTGGTGTTGGAAACAATTTTGAATTTTGTCTCAAACACTTACTAGCTTTGTCAATCTGGTCCAATCAACAAACATCCCTGGGCCTCTGTTTTCTTAGCTATAAAATGAAGATAACACTAAGGAGAAAATGAGTGAATTAAAAGGCTTTAATGTTATAATGTTATATAAATGCCAGCTTCTGTTCTTATTAAATCATAAATTGGCTATGAGCTATATTGGAGTGGATTCATTGCCATCCTATGAATTCTCCTCCTTGAAAAAAAATCACATATTTTCTTTCTTCATATTTGTGTCATTACTCATGAGATAAAATCAGTGTGGAGTAATAGAAAGGTTCTTGCAGTTGGGAATGACTTCCAGTTTGACTCCTAGTTCTGATACTTGCAAGGTGTCAAATTCCTTTCAGTTTTAGTGTCTGTAAAATGGGAAGAATTAATATTATTTGACAGGGTTTTGAGAAAAGTATTTTATAAGCTTTACAATATTGAACAAACAGGAGATGCCATTATTAATTTTAGAGTTAAACTGAACTTAAGGTCTATAATTTTTTGATTTTATTTAAGGGATTATTTAGGGTATATTTCTAATTATATTCAATCAAGGGAAAAAGGGGGGAATGAGACTATCTAGACCAGGATATCTAAGATTAAATTCTAATAGGAGGTAGGAGAGGTAAGGACTAAGTTTCTTTATTCTTTGCTCCTAAGTGACTTTATATCCATTAAAACTCAGGTCCAAGAAAGTCAACCCCCTACTCCCCACTCTTATTGCCTACTTTAATAAATTTGTGGCTTTGCTGTATTTCAGTGGCTTTTCCAGTGAGGAAGAGACCCTCCAGATCATTTAAAGGACTATATAACAGTCCTGTTCTTCTCCGTTCTTCAGTCACTAGGAAAGCAGGGTAGACAGATGGATAACCAGCCCAGGTACTTACACTCTTCATGGGTGAATGTGGCAGGTCTTGGTGGAAGACTGTTTCCCCCCACTTAAGACTATCTGTACCTTAACATTCATTGATTCCCAGCTACTGAAAGCAGGGAAGATTGTTTTCTTACTAAAGAAGCTCCAATATTATTATTATTTATCAGTGATGGGGTCTCTGAGGGACTATACAACCAAAACATTTCCCCTGAATTGCTTCCTCTGAGGTTCCAGAATCCAGAAAGGTATTTGGATCCCCTGATGTAGCTCTTGGGATATGATGCATTCAGTGAATCCTCTGAGGAAGCAATTAGTTCAGAGTTTCCTTCTTATCAGTCATTTATCCCTCTGGGAACAGCAATGGTGAAATAGGAAAAAGGGATCTGAAATGGGTGCATCCCAATTGTGGTTATCTTGTGTAATAACCTTCAATCCAGAATCCAAAATCCCTATTTACTGGGCTTATTATCTGCTTATCTCCTAACCTCTCAGTCTTTCTAAGTAATGGGATTTGTATAACTTCTATTTCAATGTTATCATCATCATTTATTTCTGTTTTATTTAACAATTGTCTCAATTCAAGGAAATGATTAAGCTGATATTAGTCAATAAATATATTTTAAGCATCTAGATGTCATTCTGGGAGCTACATTTTACAGGGAATTTAGGAAACTGGAATGCTTCCAGGGGAAAGTGAGCAAAAAAATGATGAGTCAGGAATCCATGTCATATTAGGAAACAACTAAAGGAACTGGAGACTTAGGTTGAAATAGAGAGGACTAAGAATAAACAGTTTTTTTTTTTTATTTCTTAAACAATTTGATGGGATGGGAGGCAGAGCCAAGATGCCAGAGTAGAAAGATGTACCTACTCTAGCTCTTCCCTCACAGCTCATAAAATACTTGTAAAAAATAACTCTAAACAAATTCTAGAGCAGCAGGAGCCTCAAAATGACAGTCCAAGGTAGCCTGGAAGGCTGACAAGAAAGGTCTATCTCATGGGGCGCAGAGCCCATGGAGCTCAGTCCAGCCTTGGCCACAGGGCTCCAGCAGGAACAGGACCAGAACAGGCCTCAGGGGCAGAATCCTCAGCAGCAGCTGTGGTTTCCAGATCACTCAACCCAGAAACACCAAAGACAGCTTCAAAGATTAGTGAGAAAGCTTCTTTCTCCTGGGTGAGAAAGGAGCAAGGTCTTCCCCTAGACCCAGCCCCAGGTGGTGGTAGCAACAGCAGCAGCATCCATTTTTAGAGCCCTCAGCCTAAAGATCCTGGGGCAATTGAGCCACTGATCTGGATCTCAGCCCTGAGTGGTGGCCCTGGGATGAGGAAGAATGCTGGCATGGTGGAACTGGTGGAAGCTCTGGAAAGGAAATTCTAATTGCAAATGCCGGGCAAAAAAGCTTTGGTAGCTCCTAGACCAGAGCTCAGGCCAGGAGAGGAGTAAATTTCTCTCCCTTGACTGTGCCACACTGGAGGAACTGAGAACTTACAGGTCCCTAGAGTATACCCTCCACTTGACAAAAGACTCAAAAATCAAGTAACTGGTTGGGGAAATGCCAAAAAAAAGGGGGGGGAAATGAGACTATAGAAGGTCACTTTCTTGATGAACAGGTATTTTCTTCCATCCTTTCTGATGGGGAAGAACAATGCATACCATCAGAGGAAGATCTAAAAGTCAAGGCTTCTGCATCAAAAACCTCCAAAATTAATATGCAGTGGTCTCAGACCATGGAAGAACTCAAAAAGGGTTTTGAAATTCAAGGAAGAGAGGTGGAAGAAAAATTGGGAAAAGAAATGAGAGAGATGCAAGAAAATCATGAAAAGTGAGTCAACAACTTGCTAAAGGAGACCCCCAAAAATGCTGAAGAAAATAACACCCTTAAAAAAAAACAGTTTGATTGGATGGCACATAGCTAGGAACATTAAATACTTTTGTGGAGCAAGATTTGGTAGGTTAGGGTGAAAAGGGAAAACAAAGGCAGAAAAAAGAAACACTTCATTCTTTCTTATTCCATCCTCCAAATAGAAGAGTTACAAATTATTCCTACACTTTTGTCTTTCCACTGGGTGATCCTAGATTTGATTTTCCCTTAGTTCTCACCCTTCCCCACCACTAACTGGGCCAGAAAATTTGACAAATGCACCTATGGTTAAAGTAGCCTGTCTCAGGATAAAAAACCAAAAATTTCTTGGCCTTAGCCTAGTGGTGATTTGGTCTCAAGAATTGCGGGTTTCAAGAGGAGCCAAGATGGTGGAGAAGGATGCACCTCTAAAAGCTTTGCCCCCACAGCTCATAAAATACCTGTAAAAAATGCCTCTAAGCAAATTCGAGAGCAGCAGAAGTCAGAAAACGGCAGAGTAAAAGAGATTTTCAGTTCAAGGCAGCCTGAAAGGCCAACAGGAAAGGTCTATCACACCAGGCATGGAGCAGAGTGCAGTCCAGCCTTGGCCACTCTGCATCAGGGAAAGAACCATAGCAGGCTTCAAGGTACCTCATGGCAGCAGCTGCGATTCCCAGATTCCTTAACCCACAAATACCAAAGGCAGCTTCAAAGGTCACTGAGAAAACTCTTTCATCTGCCTGAGAAGGGAGCAGGGTTCTTGTGCCCTAACTCTGGCTTCAAGTAGCCCCAGGAGGCCCCAGGTGGTGGCAGATTCTATTGTTGGTACCCTGGCCTAAAGCCCCTGGGGGAATTGAGCCACTGATTTGAATCTGAGCCCTAAGTGGTGGTCCTGGGGTGAGGAGAAGGAGATCTGGTGGCATGGTGCAGCGGTTGGAGGCTCTGCAGGGGGAATTCTACTGGCAGATCTTGGGCAGAAAAGAGTGCTTGCAGTTGACCCCAGACCAGAGCTCAGTCCAGGAGAGGACTAAACTCCTCTCCCTTGATTGTGCCACCTTGGAAGAACTGAGAACTTACAGGTCCCCAGAGTATATACCCTTCTCTTGACAAAGAACTCCAAAGTCAAGTAATTGGCTAGGAAAATGCCCCAAAAAGGGAAAAAGAATAAGACAATAGAAGGTTACTTTCTTAGTGAACAGGTATTTTCTTCCACCCTTTTAGATGAGGCAGAACAACGCATACCATCAGAGGAAGACCTAAAAGTCAAGGCTTCTGCATCTGAAACCTCCAAAATAAATATGCAATGGTCTCAGGCAATGGAAGAGTTCAAAAAGGATTTTGAAAACCAAGAAAGAGAAGTGGAGGAAAACTTGGGAAGAGAAATGAGAGAGAGATGCAGGAAAATCATGAAAAGTGAGTCAACAGCTTGCTAAAGGAGACCCCCAAAAAATTCTGAAGAAAATAACACCTTTACAAACAGAGTAACCCAAATGGCAAAAGAGGCCCAACAAAACCAAAGAAGGAGAAGAATACTTTAAAAAGCAGAATTAGCTAAATGAAAAAGGAGGTTCAAAAGTTCACTGAAGAAAATAGTTCTTTAAAAATTAGAATGGAGCAGATTGGAAGCTAATGAATTTATGAGAAACCAAGAAATTACAAAAGAAAACCAAAAGAATGAAAATATAGAAGACAATGTGAAATATTTCACTGGAAAAACAACTGACCTGGAAAATAGATCCAGGAAAGACAACTTAAAAATTATGGTACTACCTGAAAGCCATGATCAAAAAAAGAGCCTAGATGCCATCTTTCATAATATTATCAAGGAAAATCGCCCTGATATTCTGGAACCAGAGGGTAAAATAAATATTGAAAGAATCCACAAATCACCTCCTGAAAGAGATAGGAAAAGAACAACTCTTAGGAATGTTGTAGCCAAATTCCAGAGTTCCCAGATCAAGGAGAGAATATTGCAAGCAGCCAGTAAGAAACAATTTGAGTATTGTGGAAATGCAATCAGGATAGCCCAGGATCTGGCAGCTTCTACATTAAGGGATCAAAGGGCTTGGTATATGATAGTCCAAAAGTGAAAGGAACTGGGATTAAAACCAAGAATCATCTACCCAGCAAAACTGAGTATAATACATCAGGGAGGAAAATGGTCATTCAATCAAACAGAGGACTTTCAAGCATTCTTGATGAAAAGACAAGAGCTAAATAGAAAATCTGACTTTCAAACACAAGAATCAAGAGAAGCATGAAAATGTAAACAGGAAAGACAAATCATAAAGGACTTACTAAAGTTGAACTGTTTATATTCCTACATGGAAAGATAATATTTATAACTTGAAACTTTTCTCAGTATTTGGGTAGTTGGAGGGATTATACAAATAGACAGACAGACAGACAGACAGACTGGTAGACAGATAGACAGATAGACAGATAGACAGATAGACAGATAGATAGATAGATAGATAGATAGATAGATAGATAGATAGATAGATAGATAGATAGATAGATAGATCAATCGATCTAGGAAAGAATATCTAAAAAAATTAACTTAAGGGGTGAGAGAGGAATATAATGGGAGGAGAAAGGGAGAAATGGAATGGGGCAAATTATCTCTAACCAACAAAGGCAAGAAAAATCTTTTTCTTTTTATCTTTATTTATTTATTCATTTATTCATTCATTCATTTATTTATTATTTAACTTTTAACATTCATTCTCACAAAATTTTGGGTTCCAAATTTTCTCCCCTTTTGTCTCCTCCCCCCACCCCAAAACACTGAGCATTCTAATTGCCCCTATCACCAATGTGCCCTCTCTTCTATCATCCCTCTCTGCCCTTGTCTCCATCTTCTCTTTTGTCCTGTAGGGCAAAATAACTTTCTATACCCCTTTACCTGTATTTCTTGTTTCCAAGTAGCAAGAACAGTACTCAACAGTTGTTCCTAAAACTTTGAGTTCCAACTTCTTTACCTCCCTCCCTCCCCACCCCTTCCCTTTGGAAGGCAAGCAATTCAATATAGGTCATATCTGTGCAGTTTTGCAAATGACTTCCATAATAGTCATGTTGTATAAGACTAACTATATTGCCCTCCATCCTATCCTGTCCCCCATTACTTCTATTCTCTCTTTTGACCTGTCCCTCCCCATGAGTGTTGACCTCAAATTGCTCCCTCCTCCCCATGCCCTCCCTTCCATCCTCCTCCCCACCCTGCTTATCCCCTTATCCCCCACTTTCCTGTATTGTAAAATAGGTTTTCATACCAAAATGAGTGTGCATTTTATTCCTTCCTTTAGTGGAATGTGATGAGAGTAAACTTCATGTTTTTTTCTCACCTCCCCTCTTTATCCCTCCACTAATAAGTCTTTTGCTTGCCTCTTTTACGAGAGATAATTTTCCCCATTCAATTTCTCCCTTTCTCCTCCCAATATATTTCTCTCTCACTGCTTGATTTCATTGTTTTAAGATATGATCCCATCTTCTTCAATTCACTCTGTGCACTCTGTCTCTATGTGTGTGTGCGTGTGTGCATGTGTGTGTGTGTAATCCCACCCACTACCCAGATACTGAAAAGTTTCAAGAGTTAGAAATATTGTCTTTCCATGTAGGAATGTAAATAGTTCAACTTTAGTAAGTCCCTTATGACTTCTCTTTGCTGTTTACCTTTTCATGCTTCTTTTCATTCTTGTGTTTGAAAGTCAAATTTTTTTTTCAGCTCTGGTCTTTTCATCAAGAATGCTTGAAAGTCCTCTTTTTCATTGAAAGACCAATTTTTCCCCTGAAGTATTATACTCAGTTTTGCTGGGTAGGTGATTCTTGGTTTTAGTCCTAGTTCCTTTGACTTCTGGAATATCATATTCCACACCCTTCGATCACTTAATGTAGAAGCTGTTAGATCTTGTGTTATCCTGATTGTATTTCCACAGTACTTGAATTGTTTCTTTCTAGCTGCTTGCAATATTTTCTCCTTGACCTGGGAACTCTGGAATTTGGCCACAATGTTCCTAGGAGTTTCTTTTTTGGGATCTCTTTCAGGCAGTGATCTGTGGATTCCTTGAATACTTATTTTGCCCTCTGGTTCTAGAATCTCAGGGCAGTTTTCCTTGATAATTTCATGAAAGATGATGTCTAGGCTCTTTTTTTGATCATGGCTTTCAGGTAGGCCCATAATCTTTAAATTGTCTCTCCTGCATCTATTTTCCAGGTCAGTTGTTTTTTCCAATGAGATATTTCACATTATCTTCCATTTTTTCATTCTTTTGGTTTTGTTTTGTGATTTCTTGGTTTCTCATAAAGTCATTGGCCTCCATCTGTTCCATTCTAATTTTGAAAGAACTATTTTCTTCAGTGAGCTTTTCCATTTGGCTAATTCTGCTTTTGAAAGCATTCTTCTCCTCATTGGCTTTTTGAACCTCTTTTGCCAATTCAATTAGCCTATTTTTCAAGGTGTTATTTTCTTCAGCATTTTTTTGGGTCTCCTTTAGCAGGGTGTTTACCTGTTTTTCATGCTCTTCTTTCATCTCTCTCATTACTCTTCCCAGTTTTTCCTCCACCTCTCTAACTTAATTTTCAAAATCCTCTTTGAGCTCTTCCATGGCCTGAGCCCATTGGGTGGGCTGGGATACAGAAGACTTGACTTCTGTGTCTTTGCCTGATGGTAAGCCTTGTTCTTCCTCATCAGAAAGGAAGGGAGGAATTATCTGTTCACCAAGAAAGTAACCTTCTATAGTCTTATTGTTTTCCCTTTTCTGGGCATTTTCCCAGCCAGTGACTTGACTTCTGAGTTTTCTTTCCACCCCCACCATGTCTCCAGATCCACCCAGCCAGCCCTTGGGGTCTGAGATTCAAATGCTGCTCCCCAGCCTCAGGGCTTTTGGTGGGGGCGGGTCTGCTATTCAGTGTGAGATCAAGTTCAGGTGCTCAGGTGGGGGCAGGGCTGCCTCCAGGGCTCAGTTCCCTCAGGGGGTTTATGCAGAGACCTTCAACAATGGATCCTGGCTCCTGCCTGCTTGGGGAGCCCCTGTCTGCTCCTGCCTCCACTGCTGCCTCCCAAGGGGGCCTGAGTTATGGGGGCACCCCACTCCCCCTCAGCAAGCCAAGAAGACCCTCTCACCAACCTTTGGGGTCCATGGGTGGAGGGACCTGAGCGGCTGCTGGAGATTCCATCCCTGAAGCCCGCTCGGATCCACTCTTCTCGGTGCTGCACGGCCAAGGCAGGGCTGGGCTCGGCTCCATGTCCGGGGCATGACGAATCTTTTGTGAGATGTTTTCAGGGCTCTCTGGAACAGAAATCTCGTCTGCTCCATTGTCCTGTGGCTTCTGCAGCTCCAGAATTTGTTGGGAGTTCTTCTTTACAGATATTTTATGGGCTGTGGGTTTGGAGCTAGCGTATGTGTGTCTTTCTACTCCGCCATGTTGGCTCTGCCTATCAAAAAATCTTTTTCAATGGAGGGAAAAGGGGAGGTGAGAGGGAAAAAGTGAAGCTTACTCTCATTACATTTGGCTTAAGGAGGGAATAACATGAGCACTCAATTTGGTATGAAAATCTATCTTACATTACAGGAAAGTAGGGGAGAAGAGGATAAGTGGAGTGTGTGGGGATGATAGAAGGGAGGGAAAATGAGAGGAAAGGGTAATCAGAAGTAAACATTTTTGGGGAGGGATAAGGTCAAAAGAGAGAATAGAATAAATGGGAGGGTAGGATAGGATGGAAGGAAATATAGTTAATCTTTCACAATATGACTGTTATGGAAGTCTTTAGCAAAACTACACATATATAGCCTATTTTGAATTGCTTGCCTTCTCAGTGGGGATGGGTAGGGAGGGAGGAAAAGAGAGAAGTTGGAACTCAAAGTTTTAGGAATGAATGTTGAGAATTGTTTTTGCATGTAACTGGGAAATAAGAAATACAGGTAATGGGGTATAGAAATCTACCTTGCCCTATAAGAGACAAGATACAGATAAGGGAAGGTAGGGGTGTGATAGAAGGGAGGGTAGATTGGGTGAAGAAGTAATCAGAATGCATAGTGTTTTGGGGTGGGGGAAGGGGACAGATGAGAAAATTTGAAACTCAAAATCTTGTGGAAATGAATGTTGAAAACAAAATTAATAAATAAATTGGAAAAAAGAATTGTGGGTTTCTCTCTGAAACTTTAGAAGCTTATAGATATACTTTGTTAATTTAAAAAATCATTAGCTTAAGATCTTCACATACATATTTCATAGAATCCTCCATCATCACTTCAATGTTTTGGACAGAAAAGTTAGATCTTTGACAAGGTTGAAGTCTGTATATTTGATTTGACTTCTCTGATATTAACATACAGACATGCAGCAAAAAGCAGTTCACAGATTTTGTGTCAAGGCAAAATATTTTCAAAAATACAAATTAAATCAGAGATTACAGCATACTTAAAAAGCATAGAAACATAACAGTAAAATACCTTCTTTTTGTAGGCAGAGATAAATTTGGGGAGAGGGGAGAAGTTAGAGGTCATCACTGGTTCTAGAATCCTCTCTGGAAGAACAGCTAAATTGTTCCTCAGCCAAAGGTTTACAGGCAGAGAAGCAACTTGGTAAATCTATACAACTACCTAAACATCAATTTTAATTCATTCCCATTCCAAATGTGCATACTTCTTTTGTTTGGATGGCTTACTCTATTCATCCATGTTTCTTTTTACCTCCTTCCCTGAGATACTCTCTCTCTATCTCTCTCTCCGCCCCTCTCTCTCTCTCCCTTTTTCTTTCTTCTCTTCTCCAACTTTTCAGAAGAGATCTGGGAGAAGGAAAAGGATCACAAATAGCCTGATTTTCTAGACACTGTTCAGTTACCAAGATTCCTGGGGATTTGTTGTTCTCCTTGCTGAAGCTATTGATTACCACTTTCCATATTCTACTTTGTTTGTCTTTGATTCAGTCACAATCCCCTGCCATATCAAGCAGCCCTGACCTGGAATTGACATTTTTCTAACCCTTTTGGGTGAACCATCAAATATATACATTACAAACTAACTAAGACATAAAACATACTCTCAAAGAATAGAAAGAAAACCCAGTGTTTTCTCTGACCAATCTCTAAACTCTAGATAAGCAATATTCATTTAGCAAAATCTCAAATCTCACACATTTATCTGAAAGCTACCTCAAACTCAATAAGAACCACAAGACATGAAGCTTGAAAGTATTTCCACAGAAACCTCAAACTAGAGCAGAGAATCTGATGGAATTGTTCAAGTAGTTAGCAACAGGTATGACAGCAGAAGTACACAGAAGAAGTTGAGTAGGAAAAATAAATGAGAGAATGGATCAGTTCTTTTACACTTTCTATCTGTGTAAATGAGGATAAGTCATTAGATTTCTATTTTAAAATAACTGCAAACAATGTAAAATACTTGAGACACTACCTGCCAAGAGAAAACCAAATGACTATGTGAACACAGTTACAAAACACTTTTCATACAAATAAAGTTAGATCCACATGAACCAATATAATAAAAATAATCCCATCTAAATGAATCTATTCAGTGCTGTATCAATCAAAGTAACCCCCACAAAATATAGAACTAGAAAGAATAATAAAAAAATTCATCTGGGAGAACAAAAGATCAAGATAATCAAGGGAATCAGTGAGATAAATGTGAAGTGATTTAGTAGTACCAGATTTCAAATGATCTGGTATTGACTAAGAAACAACACACATTAGTAAATGAATGAAGGAATCTAGTGTTTGATAAATTCAAAGATCCAAGATGTGTTGACAAGACCTCACTACTTAACAAAAATCACTGCAAAAACTGGAAAGCAGTTTGGTAGAAACTAGGCATGGACCAACAGCTCAAACCTCAGAATACTTAAATAAACAAAAATCTGTCTAAAATGCAAGCCTTGGGACTTGTAGAGGAAGATAACCTTGCCTGTCAAAAAACATAAAGGACAGTTTTTTAGCTTTTGAAAATAAAAGGAACTTAGACAAAGGTAGAAATTTAACCAAAAAGTTAATTTCTAAAATCTTTAAACATGAGTAGAAGTTTCATGGATCCCTGAGCAAACACATCTTAATTTAAAAAACAAAAGTATTTTGGAGGCAGCTAGGTGGCCCAGTGAATAGAGTACCAGCCCTGGAGTCAGAAGACTTGAGTTGAAATCCGGCTTTAGATATGTGACACTTACAAGCTATGTGATAATTAAGTCTTCAGGACAGAAATAACATGGGGCACATTATTCTAATGGAAGACCAAATGATTTACTAACTTACATGGAGTTTATATATTCACTTCAGAACCTTTTCTCCCTTTCCTTTCCATTTTACTCTTTTTTTCCTCCACTTCTCTGACAAAAGACCTGACTCTTGTTCAGATTCATTCCTAAGAAGAAATAGGAACTTGAATAACAAAGCTGTAAAGAAGGAAAATTATGCCCTCCTAAGTCAGTCCAATTCCACAAAAGAGAGGCACACTCTTTTCAGATGATACAGCCCTACCATCTAACACAGATACCCTCAGGAACAAGAGATGACAATGATTTCTTTCTTCAAGAAAAATGGAGTCCATCATACCAAGACCCTAATAAATTTTGGTTAGATTGAATTAAATTGCACCTCAGATGTAGCTGAGATAACCCTGAAATACTAGTTTCAAGGCTAGAAGTTTACAGTTATCAGAACATCTGGGCTGACTGCAGTGTTAGTTTCAAACTTCATGCCTGTCCTTCAAATCCTCTACTCTAATCACTTTTCCTTTCAACTGTTCCTGATGCCTCTCTTGAGCTCTTCTCATCCAACCATAACCATCCAAGTGTTCTTGCACTGCCTGCCACATAGAAAGTACTTAATAAATTCTAATTAGCACCCTTTCTTCTCCTTTTCTCATCAATAGATCACAATATAGAATATAGAACTGAAATATATTTTTATAATGGCATTTAGAATTACCTGTTACTACTCCCCTTCTCAAGTCTTTCTTCCCCTCACCCTCAAACCTAGCATTTGGAGGTTTTATTTCATATGGAGTAAACTCAAAAATCACAGGGCAGGGGAGGACTAAAACCTGTTTCCTCAGCCCTAGTTCAGAGTTTTTGTTCCACCTCTTGCACAGAGGTCTTATTTCTGAAATAAAACTTCAAGTGTTCCAGGAGGCAACATTCCATTTCCTAACCCCTACCCTTACTACCCATAGCACCCTGACTTGCTTGTAGCTCCTATATTATTGATAGTTATCTACTTGGTCGCCAACTCTTAAGATTGTTGTGAAAAGTACTTGCTTAAAGATAAGCTTTTAAGAGTGTTTCATATTACTGAGTCTTAGAACAGTTCTTAGGGTAAACATAATTTTGATATCCCTACTGCATTTAATCAGTATTCACTCAGTTCACTGTGATTGAATGGGTGTCAGTGAATGTTAGTGAATTAAGCAGAATGGGAAAAGTTTTAGTTACTTATGTTAGTTAATGCTACTAAAATTAGTTATGACTAATTAACCATACATTGATCATAGTAATTACATTTGATTTATAAGATCATTACATGATGCATTAGCTAGGCCTGTTCTAAGAACATATATTAATATGTGTTAAGGACTTGTATTTGCAATATCCCCTCACCCCTAGGAATCATTACTGACATTCCTTTGCTTTAAAATCACAACTTGCTTAGTCATCTAGGACCCTATTGGTCAATCACCAATGTTTGATGTCCTGTGGGAAGCCACTGCTAAGATGAGATATTGTTGATGACCTGTAAAAAGCCTATGGATAGAAGTGGTTGTGGTTGACTTGGACATTGACCTTAGCCAATTCAGTCTCCCCTACACACACGCACACACACACACACTCTTATGAAGATTAGCCTCTTATTAGGAACCTCCCAAGGACTCCCCAAGTATCTATAATAACCCTCAGCCCCTGAGCATCAAGGTCCATGGCCAAAAGGTTAAGTCATGGACCTCACTGCTTCGGGAGCCAACTCTGCGCCACTCCATAATAACGTGATAAGTAAATGAGAACAGTTGGAGTCAGGAATGTGTATCTTCCACTAAACAGACTGAGAATGCTCTTTCAGGTACCTGGGCAGATTTTTAAGGATGCTAGATCATTCCTTTGCTCTTTCTCCTCCACCAATGCCATGAATTGCAGGCTTATCTAGACATTCCTGGGAAATCCTGCCACAGGTATCTCCAACCCAAGGGAACTGGGGTGACAGGCTGAATTATAGGGTCCTGCTTATGATATGGGACAGTTGGGCACATATGGAGAAAAAGAGCAGAAGGGATGGTGTTTGCCCACTGGGAAAGCAGGCAATCAGGACAGCAACTTAGGGATGTAAGAACCAGGATACTATGACTAGGCAGAAGAAAATACCAGCTAAAACAAACAGCACTAATAGGCAAGTCATTTTATTCTGGGTAATAGAATATTTGCAGCAAATAAAAGGATTTATCAAAAGCTTACATACCCATGACAAAGCAAGTGAGGATATAAGATTGTAACATGCAGAGAAGTCCTTTTCCTTCATCTCAGAGAGAGGCAGATGCTTGTTTCTATCCCAGATCTCTCTACTACGATTGTTGTCAAGCAGAGAACAGGGCATAAAAGCCAAGGGCCCGCAGCCCACAGTCATAGAATTCCACCTCCATGAGCACAAGTTAGTCTCTATGTCTCTAACAGATGCCATAGGTGGCATGGGGAGCTCATCAGTGCTTGTAAGCAGAGGATATAAAGCCCACACAGACAATATCAGAATGGTCCAGAACAGTTCAGATATCTCTTCCCAAGCCCATGCCCCAAGTTAAACCTAATTATGTTAAACTTTTCACCCCTAGCTGCCTTTGTTTGGGGTCCTTACCTGTTTACCATCTTTGTCCAAGTAGTACGCAAGATAAAGTCTTACAAGAATTTTTTAAAGTCATCTAAAGCAAATAATTCTAGTTCTGTTATACAATAACATGTCATAATAGATGCATGTCCTGCCTTTATCTCAATTTTCATTCCTTTAAAGTGAAATCCCTACCTACACATAGAGTAAAAGATACTTCAAACTAGCACCTCCCTCCTTCTGTTGCTCATTTATGAAATAGAGGGGAAGCACTCTTTCTTTCATGTGCCTTGAGATACTCTGCTTGGGGGAAGGGGAAAAGCGAGAGCAGCATCTACCTTCCCCAGTCCTGAACTTCATGGATTTTATGCAGTGACAGATCCTGGTAACCACAAAGAATGGTCTAGTATAAAAGTGTTTGTGGACCCAAACAGGCCTTTCTTGATTCTTCCAGTTGTTACTTCTTCTGCCTATTTCTCCACTTTCCCCCAAAAAGAATTGTTTTTATTTATTTTGTGTGTATGTTCGGATTTGCTAATTTGTATACTTGCTGCTTTCTTCAGAAGAATGCAAGCTGCTTGTGAGAAGACTATCACTTTTGTCTTCATAGTATTAGCTGTTAGCTCATGTCCAAGACATAGTAGGGTCTTTGATAAACACTTGAATTGCAATGGACCGACCCCTATGAGGAATGATTATGATCAAAAAGGAAGGCACATCAACAGGTTTTTAGCAGCATAAGGGCAAAGAGCAGCAGCCAAAGATAAATGCTTCCATTTCTACTCTCACAGGCCAAAGACAGCAGGATCCACAGATGATTTCAGGAAAGCATTGGCAGCTTTGATGCATTCACCCAGGGAGGAGTCTGGAAACACAAGATGATGGATAATACAACAAATGCCAGGAAAAGCAGAGAAGTAAATTCACTTCACTAGTCTGTATCCTATTTCCTTTCATCCCTCTTTATTTTATTCATTCTTTCTCCTCTTCTTGTGGTTGTATCATTTCAATAGTGTACAACTCTCTCTGACCCCACTTGGGGTTTTCTTGGCAAAGATACTGGAGTGGTTTGTCATTTCCTTCTCCAGATCATTTTACAGATGAAGAAACTGAGGCAACAGGGTTAAGGGACTTGCTGAGGGTCACACAGCTAGTACGCATCTGAGGCCAGATTGGAATTCAGATCCTCCTGACTCTAGCATCAGTATTCTATCCACTGTACTACTGAGCTACTTCTACTCCTATTCTGCCTTTCCCTTCCCATTTCTAGCTACAGCAAACATGCTTTAAACATTTATTATGTTTAACACAAGGCAGTACTATCTTCACACCAAGAGTCATGCTCCTTCTCTTTTCTCATCCCTTAAATTCCCTTTTCGCTTTTTCTAGCTTCACGAACACTTTGGAGGTACGATATTCTTGAAACCCAGAGGAGTGAATAGCTGTTACATCAGCCTCGGGCTCATCCTGGGGGCATCCATTGGACTAAAGTAGGAGGGATGCTAGCAGCCTGGCAGAAGGAATGTGAAGACAGCCAAGACTACTCTGTCAAAAGTTCTTGATATCCCATCACCCTTTCCCATGGGCATTTCCAACCTTCTTCTCATGTCTCCTCCATGTCCCTCACTACGTGTGAGTTCTTCCTCTGGGTTGAAAGACCAAAAAAGTAGAACAAAAAGGAATCAGACCATCAATCCTTCCATCTCCCACCCCAGACAGATTAATCAGGCAGTATCCTGAGGGAAAAGTAAATCTCCTGATTTACAAGGAGAAAGGTTCTCAAGGCAGATCCTTACCTGATCGAGCCTGGATCCATGCCACAGCCTTCCTTTCCAGAAGTTCCCATTCTTCTCTCTGGTCCCAACTGCAGCTGTGCATCCACACAACAGCCAAGATAGTGGCCCACCTTGGGACATCTTTACTCTAGAGAACATACAGAACCAGAGGTCTCAGGGTCGGGGGACCCCAGAAAGGGGCAGACAAACCTTTGGATGGTTCCTGTCCCATCCAAGGCCATAGAAAGAACTGACCCCAGATAGATTATCTACTTCTCCTTCCAGTTCCCTGCCCTTACTGCTCTCCTGAATGAACAAATGTTTGCTGAGCATGAGGAGCTATCTACCTTTAAGGTCTAGAAAGTATTTCCATCAACCTCTCTTAGTCACAGACCACATCTAATGGGCAACGGCTCTCATCACTCTGTTCCAAAGTAGATTGTTCTTCCTTGCTCCCTCTCTCTTGCTTTTCCCCATAATACACACTCCATCCTACCCCCTGCTCTCTCTGGAATCTTACCTGATCAGGAAATGAAGCCAATGCACTCTGAACACTCACACCCAGGACTGAGGCCAGAGCTTCATCCAGTTCCCAGGAACCATTTGCCTTCTGAAGGGAAATCAGCTGTACAAGTGCAGACTCTGGAGGGGATGTGTCTGGGGGAATAAACAGTAAACTTCAGTGTCACTCACACCCCCACAGCAGCTGAGGGAAAATGTCATTCTGTTAAGACCTACTAGAGAGAAACAGCACATGTTAGGAGGGTAAAATGGAGAAAGCTCCTTGCCCTAATGATATTTTGAGAGCCCCTATGTTTCATATCCAAGGGGCTTCAGACAGCAAGTGCCCCCAAATTCCCCCAAGGCCTTGCTGACCCCCAGGGCAATCCACCTGGGAGGCCCTACACTAGTACAAGCAAGGGTTGCCAGACCAAAAGGACAACAAGGCTTGGTCCCCAGTAGAGGCCACCAGCTAATCCTGCCCCCATTCCTGACCAGTATTTACATCCTACCACCCCTAGCCAGGCAGCAGCAAGAGCCCACCCATAGTTCAAGCCAGCAGGGAGACTCTCCTAACCAGTGCAAGACAGCATCTAGGACCTGAGGCCCAATGAAAGCCAGTAGCAAGGCCCCAGAGCCTGGGTACAAGAGGCATAGGACAGTGTGGGAGCAGAGCCAAATACTCACATACAAGTACAAAGTCACAAAGTCACAAAACAGGCAGAAAAAAATGAGAAAAAACAAAAAAATTCAACTGTATAAAGTTACTGTGGTGACAGGGAGGATTCAAGGCACAAACTTAGATGACAATAATAGTGTCAAAATGAATACATGTGAAGCCTCAAGGAAAAATGTAAATTGGTCTGAGCCCCAAAAATGTACTTACAGAAGAGCTTAAAGAGAATTTTATTTATTTCTTTTCTAATGATACTATTTTAAATAATATTTTACTTTTTTCTCAATTATATGTAGATATTTTTAGCATTCATTTTTAAAAGATTTAAAATATATTTTTAAAATAAAATTAGAGAAGCAGAAGAAAAACTGGGAAAAGAGATGAGCACCTTGGTAAAAAAAAACCAAAAAAAAGGAAAAAGATATACAAGAATTCACCAAAAAATAACTCCTTAAAAAAATAGAATTAGCCAAAATGGGGAAAAAAAAAAGACACAAAAGTTCACTGAAGAAAATAATTCCTTAAAAATTTAGAATTGGACATGAGAAAGCAAAAGATTCCATGAAACATCAAGATACGATAAAACATAATTAAAAGAATAGAAAAAAAAAGAAAATGTGAAATTTCTTATCAAATGACCTAGATATCTGGGAGAAATAATTTAAGAATTACTGAACTACAAGAAGACCATGATCAAAAATGTCCTGGACATCACATTTCAAGAGATTATCAAGGAAAACTGCCCTGATATATTAGAAACAGAGGATAAAATAGAAATGGCAAAAATCCAGATTTTTGTGACAAAAACTTCCAATTTGACAAAATCTGTTGGGAAAACTAGAAAACAGTATGGCAGAAAATTGGCATAGAGCAATTTGATACTGTATACCAAGATAAGGTTAAAACGGGTACACAAGTTACACATAAAGGGCGATACCATTAGAAAATCAGGAAAGCGTGTAATAGTTTTTCTGTCAGATGCATGGGTAACAGAAAAAATTAAGACCAAACAAGATCTGGAGAGCATTATCAGATGTAAAATGGATAATTTTGATTACATAAAATCAAAAAGTTTTTGCACAGACAAAACTAATGCAACAAAAGATTATAAGGAAAGCAGATACCTGGGGAGAGGGAGAAATTATAGCTAGTTTCTCTGATAAATGCCTCATTTTTCAAGTATATAAGAAAAACTGAGTCAAACTTATAAGAATACAAGACATCCCCCAATTGAGAAATGGTCCAAAGATATGAAAAGATGATTTTCACACAAAGAAATCAAAGTTATGTCTAGTCTTATGAAAAAATGCTCTAAATCACTATTGAGTAGAAAATTGCAAATTAAAACAACTCTGAAATCTTATACACCTCACATCCAATGGTTGGATAACATGGCAAAAAAGGAAAATGATAAATGTCGAAGGGGATGTGTGAAAACTGGAATACTAATACACAAATGGTGGAGTTGTAAACTGATCAAACCATTCTGCAGAGCAATTTTGATGTATGCTCAAAGGGCATTCAAACTGTGCGTACCCTTTGATCCAGCTATGCCACTGTTAGGTCTGTATCTCAAAGAGACTGAAAAGAAAAAGAGGGGAAAGAACCTATTTGTACAAAAATGTTTATAGCATCTCTTTTCAGGATGACAACAGATTAGAAATTGCGGGATTGTCTATCAATTGGGAAATGCCTGAACAAGTTCTGGTATATGATTATAATGGAATGTTATTGTGCTATAAGAAATAATAAGCAGCTTCTGGGAGGCGGAGACAAGATGGCGGAGTAAAAACACAACACATACGCTAGCTCTGAACCCACAGCCCATAAAATATCTGTAAAAAAGAACTGCCAATAAATTCTGGAGCAGCAGAAGCCACAGAACATTGGAGCGGATGAGATTTCTGTTCCAGAGAGCCTGAAAACCTCTCGGAAAAGGTTCTTTGCACTGCGGATGCAGAGCAGAGCCCAGGACTGCGTTGGCCGCCCGGCGCCGCCCAGAGGAGAGGATCCGAGCAGGCTTCAGGGACAGAATCTCCAGCAGCCATGTGGGTCCCTCCACCCACAGGTGACAAGGGTTGGTGAGAGGGTCTCTTTGGCAGGTCGAGAGGGGAGTGGGGTGCCCCCAAAACTCAGGCCCCCTCGGGAGACAGCAGTGGAGGTGGGAGCAGACAGGGGCTCCCCAAGCAGGCAGGAGCTCGGATCCATTGTTGAAGGTCTCTGCATAAATCCCCTGAGGGAACTGAGCCCTGGAGGCAGCCTTGCCCCCACCTGAGCACCTGAACTTGCTCTCACACTGAATAGCAGCCCTGCCCCCACCAAAAGCCCTGAGGCTGGGGAGCAGCATTTGAATCTCAGACCCCAAGTGCTGGCTGGGTGGATATGGAGGCAAAGTGGGTGTGAAGAAGATATTCAGAAGTCAAGTCACTGGCTGGGAAAATGCCCAGAAAAGGGAAAAAAAACCAAGACTATAGAAGGTTACTTTCTTGATGAACAGGTAGCTCCCCCCTCCCTTTCTGATGAGGAAGAACAATGCTCACCATCATGGAAAGACACAGAAGTCAAGGCTTCTGTATCCCAGCCCACTCAATGGGGTCAGACCATGGAAGAGCTCAAAAAGAGCTCAAAAAATGTTGAAAATCAAGTTACAGAGGTGGAGGAAAAACTGGGAAGAGCAATGAGAGACAGGCAAGCAAAGCATGAACAGCAGGTCAGCACCCTGCTAAAGGAGATCCAAAAAAATGCTGAAGAAAATAACACCCTGAAAAATAAGCTAACTCATTTGGCAAAAGAGGTTCAAAAAGCCAATTAGGAGAAGAATGCTATCAAAAGCAGAATTAGCCAAATGGAAAAGGAGATTCAAAAGCTCACTGAAGAAAATCATTCTTTCAAAATTAGAATGGAACAGATGGAGGCTAATGACTTTATGAGAAACCAAGAAATCACAAAACAAAACCAAAAGAATGAAAAAAATGGAAGATAATGTGAAATACCTCATTGGAAAAACAACTGACCTGGAAAATAGATACAGGAGAGACAATTTAAAAATTATGAAAGCCTTGATCAAAAAAAGAGCCTAGACATCATCTTTCATGAAATTATCAAGGAAAACTGCCCTAATATTCTAGAACCAGAGGGCAAAATAAATATTGAAAGAATCCACCGATCACCACCTGAAAAAGATCCAAAAAGAGAAATTCCTAGGAACATTGTGGCCAAATTCCAGAGTTCCCAGGTCAAGGAGAAAATATTGCAAGCAGCTAGAAAGAAACAATTCAAGTACTGTGGAAATACAATCAGGATAACACAAGATCTAGCAGCTTCTACATTAAGTGATCGAAGGGTGTGGAATAGGATATTCCAGAAGTCAAAGGAACTAGGACTAAAACCAAGAATCACCTACCCAGCAAAACTGAGTATAATACTTCAGGGGAAAAATTGGTCTTTCAATGAAAAAGAAGACTTTCAAGCATTCTTGATGAAAAGACCAGACCTGAAAAGAAAATCTGACTTTCAAACAAAAGAATGAAGAGAAGCATGAAAAGGTAAACAGCAAAGAGAAGTCATAAGGGACTTATAAAAGTTGAACTGTTTACATTCCTACATGGAAAGACAATATTTGTAACTCTTGAAACTATTCAGTATCTGGGTACTGGGTGGGATTACACACACACACATGCACACACACACACACACATAGAGACAGAGTGCACAGAGTGAATTGAAGAGGATGGGATCATATCTTAAAAAAATGAAATCAAGCAGTGAGAGAGAAATATATGGGAGGAGAAAGGGAGAAATGGAATGTGGCAAAGTATCTCTCATAAAAGAGGCAAGCAAAAGACTTTTTTAATTTAGGGAAAAAGAGGAGAGGTGAGAGAAAAACATGAAGTTTACTCTCATCACATTCCACTAAAGGAAGGAATAAAATGCACACTCATTTTGGTATGAAAACCTATCTTACAATACAGGAAAGTGGGGTATAAGGGGAGAAACAGGGTGGGGGGGATGATGGTAGGGAGGACATGGGGAGGAGGGAGCAATTTGAGGTCAACACTCATGGGGAGGGACAGGATCAAAAGAGAGAATAGAAGTAATGGGGGGCAGGATAGGATGGAGGGAAATATAGTTAGTCTTATACAACACGACTATTATGGAAGTCATTGGCAAAACTACACAGATTTGGCCTATATTGAATTGCTTGCCTTCCAAAGGGAGGGGGTGGGGAGGGAGGGAAGAAAAGAAGTTGGAACTCAAAGTTTTAGGAACAACTGTCAAGTACTGTTCTTGCCACTAGGAAATAAGAAATACAGGTAAAGGGGTATAGAAAGTTATTTGGCCCTACAGGACAGAGGAGAGGATGGAGACAAGGGTAGAGAGGGATGATAGAGGAGAGAGCAGATTGGTGATGGGGGCAATTGGATTGCTCGGTGTTTTGGGGTGGGGGGAGGGGACAAGGGGGGAGAAAATTTGGAACCCAAAATTCTGTGAAAAAGAATGTTAAACGTTAAATAAATAAATTAATTTTAAAAAAAAAGGAAATAATAAGCAAGTTGACTTCAGGAAAAACCAGAAAACTTATATGAATCGATATAAAGTGAAGTGAGCAGAACCACGAAAATATTGCACATAGTAACAGCAATATTGTACAATGAAGAACTTTGAATGATTTGGCTATTCTCAGCAATATGATGATGACTCATGATCAAAAATGCTGTCAACTTCCAGAGAAAAATCTGATGCTGACTGAAGCATACTATTTTTCTCTTTGCTCCTTCCTCTCTTTCTTCCTTCCTTCTTTTTCTTCCTCCTTTCTTTCCTGTCCCTCTTTTCCTTCCTTCCTTCCATCTTTTCTTTCTTTTCCTTCCTTCCTTCCTTTTTCCTCCCTTTCTTTCTTTTCCTTCCTCCCTTCTTTCCTTTCCTCTTTCTTTTCCTTCATTCCTTCCTTCTTTCTGCCCTTTCTTTCTTTTCCATCCTTTCTTAATTTCTCTTTTTTTCTTTCCTTTCCTTCCTTCCTTTTCTTTCTTTTTATTCCTTCCTTCCTTTCCTTTCTTTCTTTTCCTTCCTCTGTTCCTTTCTCTTTCCTTTCTTTCTTTTCCTTCCTTCCTTCCCTTCTTTCTTTCTTCCCTTCTTTCTTTCTTTCCTTCTTTTCTTCCTTCCTTCCTTTCTTTCTTTTTCTTCCTTCCTTCCTTTCTTTTCCTTCCTTCCTTCGCTTCCTTCCTTCTTTCCTTTCTTTTCTTTCTTTTCCTTCCATCATTCCTTCCTTTCTTCCTTTCCCTTCTTTTCTTTCTTTCTTTTTCTTCCATCATTCCTTCATTTCTTCCTTTCCCCTCTTTCTTTCCTTCATTCTTTCCTTTCTTTCCTTTCTTTTCCTTCCTCTCTTCCTTTCTCTTTCCTTTCTTTCTTTTCCTTCCTTCCCTTTCTTCCTTCCTTTCTTCCTTCCTTCCTTCCCTCTTTCTTTTCCCTCATTCCTTCCTTTCTTTTCCTTTCTTCCTTCCTTTCTTTTCTTGATTTCCTTTCTTTCTTTTCCTTCCTTCTTTTCCTTTCTTCCTGCAAGGCTTCTTCCACAAAATGGCTAATATGGAAATGTTTTACATGATTTCACACTTATAACTTACATCAGTTTGCTTACTATCTGGAGAGGGAGCAGGGAGAAAGGGAAGATTAAAATTTGGAACTCAAAAAGTTTTTTGAAAATGATTAAAATTGTTCTTACACGTAATTGGAAGAAAAACAAAATGGGATATTTTTTAAAGAAAGAAATAACTAGGGGAAAAGCACCCCAAGCACAATGAAAAGGCTTGACCATGAAAACTACTAATAAGAATGGTAGAGGAGCACATATGGAGAGCAAGAGGACTTTTTCAATACCCTGTGAGAATATACCATCTATCTTTACCTATCTGGCAGTTCCAGTAATACATATTCATGCATTAAATAACTGAAGAGCTAGATTAACATTTGAATCAGAAAGAAACCTTTAAGAGTAGGTTCATCCTACTGTACTGTGATCTCAGGAAGTCTCTAATGATGTCTATGTATTCTGTCTGGACTTTGGCTGATTTCTGACTGGCAAACTCCTACCCCTAAGCCTTCCTTCTATTCTGGATAATTAGATGTATTGATAAATTGCAACTAGAAAGTAAGGAGGTAAGAAGAAAGCTTTGAAAAAACAAGAATATATATCAAGATTCAAATTTATTACATAATTCATCTTTAAGAATATTTCTTACCAAGTAAGCTTATTGAGACTTCTCTTCAACGTTAACCATTTTATACAGTTTCAGAATTCAGTTCTGTGAAACTAAATATTTTTTTTAATTTTTTTTATTTTTTTATTTTGCTTTTATAGATATATCTTATTTTTTCTTTTCTTTCTTTTTTTTAATGTTTAACAATCACTGCCATACAATTGAGATTTTATCCCCCCCACACCTACCCCCTACTACCCCCCTCCCTCCCCACGACTGCATACAATACTGTATAGGTTCTACATATACTTTCCTATTGAGTACATTTTCACTATAGTCATGCTATGTAGTCGGACTAAAATAAATGGAAGAAATCATATTACAAATCAAAACATGATACACAAACACATACACATACACAAACATGATCTGCTACATTCTGTGAATGACTTCCATATTTCTTTCTCTGAGTGTGGAAGGCATTTTGCCTTAGAAAACCACCATTGGGATTTTTTTTTTTTATAAGAAGTTTTTGCGTTATTACAAAATTCCAAGTCTACCAGAAAAAACTCTCGCACACTGTGGTCCTTGCTGTGCACAAAGATCTCCTGGTTCTGCTGAAACTAAATATTTTCCACACAATCAAGGTCTGTATAGTCTCTTTTTTAAAAAAAGAAAACAATATTAATGACTACAAATTTAATGAGTATAAATGACTACAAATTATAGTGGGCCCTATGTGTCCAAAATTAAAATGGAAGATTCTTCAAAAATGTATCTTTTGTTTGAAGTACTAAGAAAAATAAACAGGACAATTTAATTTTAATCCTCTATGGAGTAACTGTTTATATAAATCTTGCTGAAATCTCAAAATGCTTTATTTCTGTGCCTTATCTTTTTTAATATTTCCTACCTATCAACATCCACTTATTTATTTAAAAATTAACTTACTAACAGAACTTGGTTAAAAAAAAGAAAGAATGAAAAGAAATTCTGGGGGAATGCCTCTTGACTATCCCAGTTTATCAGTGCAAATGATATATTCTCGAAAGGAATGGAAGCTCCTTTCTGTGCAAAGCTGGAGGTATTATGGATTTGGAAAAATGCTGACATACTGTCAGACACAGCTAATGTGTTGACTGGCTGTCTTTTGTTACAATATAAAGGATGGGGGAAGAGGATGATTTAGAAACAAAAGTGATATAAAAACAAATTATCCTAATAATTTTTTTAAATAGCAAAAGAATGGAAGAGCCCTCATTTTTTCCCCTTATTTTCCAGAAAAGAGAAGAGAGTGATGTCTTCCTATTATAGGCAACTGACCTTAATTTTAACTACTAGCAAAATTCTTCAGTATATTACTATGTCATGAATTTTGAAAGGTAAGAAAAGCTTTATGTTTCAGGGGACTGGGAGGTTATAAAGAACAGGAGAGTCCTCACCTGTGTTAAGTTGGCAAGTTCAATGTAGAGAAGAAAGTGAAGAGGCAGAATATGTGGAGCTATGGAATAAGTCTGATGAGCTTCCCAAGGAAGTGATGCTGGGAGCTCAGTCCTTTTAGTAAAGCACATGTTTAGCCTTCAGAAGAATGCTGAAGTAGATTCACTGGAAAGACCATTTGCTAAATAGTCAAAAATACGAGGCAAAAATGGCTGATGACTTCCTGACTAACTCAGCCTTCTCAGAGAATCACAAAATTTCAGAATTTTGAGGAACCACAATTGTTCTCTGGTCAAATTCCAAATGACCCTACATGAATCCCCACTACACCATCCCTTCCGCTTTTCCTTAGATACCACCTGCAAAGGTGAACTCACTACCTCTAAGCAGCCCCTCTTTCTATTGCATAATTCTAGTTTATAAGGTTTTTTTATTTATGTCAAACTTTTTCTTGTGACTTTCCACCTTCTAACTATGGCTTCTGGTTTTATCCTCTAGATCCATTTCTCCATAACAAAAGAAAGCTTTCTTATTCAAGTACATGACAGGAGAACCTCCTGAGGTTATCTCACCGAAAACCACTATTCACTCTTCCTGATCCTACAGGGGAAAAGAATGTCACCAGGACAAACCTAGAAGACATTCCTGAAGATCATGAAAAACTGAGCAAGAAAGTCAAGATCTTAAGACCACAGGTATGCTTTGTTTGATTTTAAATCACTGCTACATGATGAATGCAGGAGGAAAAAGTAGAGATGGGAAGTGAAAAACAGATCGAGACTGAGATCAAGACTGGGATTTCCAGATGATTGCTTGGAAATATAAATGAAAAGCTATTTACGCTCTCTGCCTCTACTTCCTCAATTATCTCACCTCTCAATATCTTTCTTGCTTGCCAGTCTTATTACTAAACTCAGAATGTTCTCTCCTAAATTGTCAATGGTCTTTTAACTTCCAAATCAGATAGACTTTTCTCAATCCTAATCCTTCTCAACCTATCTTCAGAAATTAACAATGAAGATGTTCTTAGTTTCTTGAATACATACTCTTCAACATAACTGTACTTTAAGGGATACAGGAATAAGATGGTGATAATTTTAGCATTTTTGTGACACTATTCTCCATCTGACCCACACTTCTTAATTTCCTTCCCTTGACCATTATTCATACCACAATCCGTAACTGTGGTTATACTCAAAGATTCTTCCTGAGGACTTCTATTTTCTCCTTATACTGAGTAGGTAACATAACCAGCTCCAATAAATTTAATTATCTCCATGCAGATAATGCCTAACTCTATATTTTTAGCCCACATCTCCCTCCTAGAGTTACAGTCTCACATAAGCAAATGCCTATTCAACATTTTAAACTCACGATACTGTAGGCATCTCAAAGTCAACACGTCCACAAAATAAGTTATTATCTTCCTCCCCAAATTCAAACTTCTTCATAATTTGTTTCTGTTAAAGGCATAGCCATCCTCTCAGTCGACAGATTAATGAACTTGGAGTCATCCTCGATTCCTCTTATTCATCCCACACAGCCAGATCAGTTGTCCAATAATGTCTACCTCTCATAGCACTCTCTTCCTTTTCCATCCACCTACATGATCATGAACCTAATTCACCATCCTTAGGATTATTGTATTGCCTCTTCACTGTCCTCTCTGCCTTAAGTCTCTCCCCACACCAATCTATCATCTAGACATCTGCAAAAGTGATGTTTATAAAATGTAGACCTAACCATGTGACTTCCCATCTTGACAAATTCCAGTGACTCCTTATAACCTCACAGATCACATACTAAGGAGCACTCCAGACACATCTCTGATAGCACATCCCGGAAAAGGATGGAGCTGTTCAGTGCCAACCTGCATAAAGAAGATTCCTCTGCTCTTACTGAAAGTCTGGTGAAGACTAGAGCACAGAAAAAAGAAGAAGAAAGAGCTGATGCTTAGCCACCAGGAAGAATATACCTTTGTGAAGAAATGATATGAGTTACTAGGGTACATGGCAGTCAAGCAAGGCCCACAATGACAATATGAAAAAAGTCAACTTTCTTCCTTTGCCTAATACTTTTCAGAGTCAAGCCTCAAAGCAATAATCATTTGTAAAAGAGGTAATGATCTAAAAACACAAAGGGGCAATGATCTAAAGCAGAGTCCAGAGTTCCCTTCACCTCTAGCCATGGAATCCTCTCTAAATATGATGCTTGGGCTACCTTGGAGTGATGCCATTTTAAAAGAAGGTTGGGCTGAATTAGCAAACATGGCAGTCTTCTTTTTTGTTAAGCAAGAGCAGGCACTTTAGAAAAATCTTACAGGTGGAATAGTCCAAAATACAAAATAAGAGAGAAAATGTAATGTTACCTCTGGTAGACATCATTGTGGAACCGTAAAATCCACAACTATCACAATCATCCAAATCTTCAGGCTCGGATAAAGCACAACCATCTTCTAAGGTGTTGGATGTCAGAGACGCAGCATATGAAAATGAAATGGGCAAAGGAGTTACAAAAGTACCTGAAACCCAGCAGGATAGGAGTTAAAATCAGAACAACCTTCTAAGTATCCCAGGGTCAGGCAGGAAATCTAGAGGAAGGAAGACTATTCTTCAAGGTGTGTGGTACCTGGCATACCCTCTCTCTAGCCATAAAAATCCTCCCCCAGGAGCTTCTGTCTCTGGAGGTATCAAAGTGGTCCCTTACACCAGCTATTCAACATCCAAAATTTTCCTGGTAGGTAATACTCATCTACAAATATTTTGAACCCATCTACAGAACTGCAGTTTAAGGGATACAGGACTAAAGTGGTGATAATTTTAGCCATTTTTGTGACACCATTATACATCTGACCCACACTTCCTAATTTCCTTCCCTTGACCATTATTCATACCACAATCCCTAACTGTGGTTATACTCAAAGGTTCTTCCTGAGGACTTCTATTTTCTCTTTATACTGAGCAGGTAACCTTAGAAGATACAGCAGATATTTTTGAAAAATCCTACAGGTGGAATAGGCAAAAATACAAAATAAAAGAAAAAAAATGGAATCTTACTTCTATTAGGTGGTATCATTGAAATGTCTGAGTCAGACAGTTACCATAATCAGAGAAGAACTCATTAACAGGGCCGTTGAATATGACAAGGTTTGACAGGCAAGCAGGAGATGCAGAATGACCTGAAACCCAGCATGACAGGAATTAAGATCAAAATAACCTCAGTATCTGTGGGTCAGATACTGTGAGAAAGTCCAGAGGAAGGAAAGTTATTCTTCAATGTGTGAGGCCCCTGGCATAACCTCTTTCTCTAGTGATAAGATCCTACCCTAGGAGCTTCTGTCTCTGTAAGTGTCAAAGTGATCCCCTATAACAACAGTTGAGTGTGTCCCCAATATCTTCTTGGTAGGTAATACCCAGCTACACAACATTGTGTACTCAGCTACATATCTGTAGTTTAAAGGACATAGGCAAATAATGGCCATAATTTCAGCAGGCATGGCTTTCTTGCCCTCTAAGATTTCAGCTTCTTAATACTTCTATCCAGTCCCCTTTATTTCTTTTCTCTCTGTGATTTTTCCATCTCCCCCAAGAGATGCTTCCTCCCTTCCCATTACAGCAGAAAAGCTACTCCAATAAAGCATCTGAAAATTCCAGTCATAATTTCCAGAAACAAAAACAAAAACATCAAAATACAAAACACAAAATACAAAATACAAAACACCAATATTCCTGTTTTATCTCTAGAATATAAGTAAAGGGGCTCAGATCCACCTTACCTACACTTCTGAAGGCCCTCTGATAAGGACCAGCCAATGGAATGTCCCTCCAAGTTAGGGGTCCCTGAATGGGCTGATTGAGCTCCTTATTGATAGCAATGTAGGCAGTGTGAGAAGAGACAACTCCCGACTGAAGGCTAACATCCACCACTCTTTTCTTCACTTCTGCAGCATCCTGTAAGTTTCCTTCAAGGGTCTGGATCAAGGACTTGGCAGCCAGGCGATGAATGGTCAGTCTGGAACAAGACAATCATCTGTGCTACCTATGGGCACCTGGCAAGGCAGTCCTAACCCCTAATTCCTAATGATTACCAATAACTGGGGAAAGCAAATGGCAATAAAAAAAATAGATGTTTGGGTCCACAGGAGAGAGATTAATGGGAAAGGGAGGAAGAGAACCCTCAAAAACAGGCAGATGAAAAAGGAGGGAGGAATCACCAAGCATTCTTACTTGTCATCTGCCTTAGGGTCCAGGGAGAATGGCACTGTGTTCCTGAAATCTTCACCTTGGAGTGTGTAGCAAAGACATACTTCACCTGCTGCCTGTTTGGACTAGAAGAGGATAAGAAAAGAGGTCAGGGAGTAGACTGCCCATTAAGGGCAGTCTTGAGGTCTAAATCACAAGCATAAGATCATAGCTATAGAGCTTGCAGTGACCTCAGAAGACACGCAGTCTGACTCCCTCATTTTACATAACTGGGAACAGAGGCCCAAAGGAGCTCAGTGACTTGTTCCTGATCATAAGTCATTTGAGGTGATAAATGAACCCATGTCCTTGGAACCCAGAGCCATGCCTCTGTCCCATATACTGCACCAGATCAGAGTGGAATCATATTCAGGAAAAAATATTATCAAGGTCCACGTATACCAGAAGGGAAAGGAAATTAGAGAACTTGTTCCTGCCTTCCATGTGCCATCCTCTAGATGAGCCCATCAACTACCTACTGACAGAAAAGGAAAAGCCGAAGGTAGTGTTTGGATATTGGCTATTACAACCATGGGGCCCAAAAGTAGGGAGGGGGACTTACTGCATTTGTCCCTTTCAACCGGACATAGATGATTAACCTGTGACCCCTGAAGATGACCATAGGAGCTGGGGAGAGCAAGGAAGGCTCCATCCCAAGGGGCAGAGTCCAGGTGAAGGAGACATCCTGTACCACTGGCTGCAGGGCCTGCTTGAGAGACCTGAGGGCCTGGGGGAACACAATGGAAGCTGCAGTGCTTGAGCTGGAAGAGACCCCTGGAAAAGGAGGGTTTACAGGAAGGGAGGAACTTGATGGGAGATGCTAAGTAAGGGCTGAAAGACATTTCCTCCTCCTTGGTCATGTGAGAAACCTGGCTTCAACACTCTTCCAAACTCCTGAACACATCACTGCAATCTGGGCCCCAGTTCCTTTTGTCATTTACAGGAAAATTGGGAGAGTGGGAATTTTGCCATTACAAAAAAAGTAAAGCCAAGTTGTAGAAGCTGAAAATCCAGGGAAACAAGGAAAGGTCCCAGGCAGACTTTACCCTTCATTCCCTTAATGTTCATGTTTCTTAAGCATCTGTCTGTCTTGACCAGAGACTTTCCCAGGGAACATCCTCAACACCCTTTGACACACAGGGGTATCCCGTGCCCCACACTCAAGAACTCTCAGGTCTACAGCTGGGAAGGCTGTAGAAAGGGAAAGTTCCCTCTTCACCCACCAGGCAGACTTCCCAACCACCTCCAAACAAAAATCATCAGAGCACAGGGTGTGGGGACAAGGACATATCCCTGATCAGGGAGCTCTTGTGGGGCCTCAGGGTAGAACAGATGCATTTGGAAAACAGAAAACCAGGTCACCTTGAGTTGCATTCTGTCCATGCCTGTGATGAATTCTGCAGTGCCCCCACCTGCCCGAGCTACACCTTTAATAAGGCTGGTGGAAGCCCCTTCTCCAATTCCAAAAGAGAAACACCTGCAATGAGAAGACAGAAGTTGGCTAATGGAAGTCGTAGTAAAGGGTTCCTAACCCCTGCTTCAGTGGGGAATGAGAGGACAAATGCCTTAGGGGGTGGACTCCTGGTGAGGGATAACATACCCAGCCATCTACAGATCATCATCACAGAATCATAGTGGGCAGGAGGAAACCCCTGAGGCTGGCTGGTCCAAATCCTTCATATTACAGATGAAGAAACTGAGGCCCAGAGCCACAAGGAGCAAGTATGTGTCACAGGCTGAATCCTGAAAACCATACCTATGATTCTGACTGTGACGTTGAACTTCAGCAATGACCTTCCATGTATCACACACCTCCCCATCTGTGAAGAGGAAGAGCTGCAGAGGGAGACAAGCAGGCACAGATCCTGTCAAAGCCACATCAGGTGCCTCAGCCCAGGGCTCTCCTGACCCAAACTACAGCACCTGTCCCACCACAGAGCAGGTTACCTCACTGTTCAGCTCCACATTACTGTGTGTCTATAAGGGGAGGTTGGATGGCCACTTGCCAGCAGCAGTATAGATGCCATTAGAGCTGGGATATGGGGTTGTGGCAGGAAGAAGGTAATAAGTATTTATGAAGCACCTGCTATGTGCCAGCCACTGTGCTGAGCATTTAAAAAGTCTCAGCAACTGTGATGTAGGTAGTTCATTCAGGGCACCTGAGAGGTTTCAGAGCCTCCTAAACTGGGAGTTTTCAGAGCATCCTAAACTGCTGAGTCAGGGTCTTCTGTGAGCGAGACCTTTCATTGGAACTCTGCAATAATTTGAAGAGACAGTGAGTGTAATAGAAAGAAGGATGGACTCACAGTCCATCAGTAAAGGCCTGGCTTCAAAGCCGTCTCTATCACTTAACTAGTTCTATAGCCATGAGCAAGTCACTCAACTCCAAACCTTAGTTGGTCCAGCTGTAAAGTGGAGACAATAACATCTGTAGGACTAACCTCACAATTGTTGTAAGAATCAAATGACATAAATAATACGATTATCATTTATATAATTTCTCATTTATGTCATGCACATCACAAATTGCAAAATGAATTTTCAGTTGTCATTGTATAGCTAATAGGACTCATTCCTAGGGCAAGGGATGAGATCCTTCTATGAGAGGGGAAACTCTGTTAGATCTCCCAAGTCTGTTCTTACTAGGGACTTAACATGAGGCAGCTAGGTGGCCCAAGAGATACAGCACCTGCCCTGGAGACAGCAGGATCTGAGTTCCAATCCAGCCTCAGACACTTACTAGCAAGTCACGTGACCCCAACTGCCTCCAAATGAACTTGGTCACTGCTGACTTCAGCCAGGATTAATGCGGAGGACCCACCAACTAAACAAGACTGGTGGCTCCCTTTGTCCCAGTCCCATTGCTCACCTGCCGAGGATAGCCTGGCCTGCAGGATTTGCTATAAATGTTCTTCAGTGGCTCTAAGATTTCAGTTCCTCCCAGGTTAGCTTGCAAAGCCTTTACTCTCCGCACAGCCTCCTCCATGGACTGCTGCGTGTACTCCACACTCTCTCTGAGACACATACACATCAGAGTTCCATGAGAGATATTTTCCAGTAGTGTCAAGAATTTAAGCCTCCTCTCCTTCTCATAAGCCCCAGCTCCAAAGACAGGTCTTATACCACAAATTCCATAGCTATGCTATTTGTAATATCTCCCCTAAAACTTCCCCTTTTACCCTCCATCCTTCTCCCCAGCTCTGTGACTCTAGCCAGAGACTCACAGAAAGAATGACTCAAAGGATGATCCAAATCCATAGATATTGAAAAAACAACCAAGGGGCAAACTCTTCAACAGCAGGACCAAAGTTTCCTGAGAGGAAAGAGAGAGAAGACATTATTAAAAAAAATGAAGTCTGCCATTTTCCATTCTTGTGCTACTTGGGTCTCACCCTGTTCTCCCCTCCATGATTCCAGTCCCAGTGAGTTACACTTAAAGGGGTCACTTTCAAATTCAGCCCAACATAAGGAAATAATCATTACCAGATTAATTTAATCTCACAAGTTCCATTCTCACTCCTGAAAAAAACTGTATGCAAGAGGCTCATAAAAGAGAAAAAAAGCTGGTACCTTGGCACTATCTATGCGCAACTGGAAACCTGTGCTACTCATGCGGGAAGACATGCTCCCTGAGCAGTCCACGAGGAAGATAAACTCAGCAGTGTTCTTTCCCTGAGACTTGGGGATGGCAGGGTAGAAGCTCACCATCACAGCTGGATCTCCCATCAGGGAACCTACCCAGAGGTTAAAAATATATGAAATAAAATAAATAACCAAAATATATACCACATGTCACCAGAAAACAAAATGATGTGGGAAAGAAGCTGAGTGAGGTAGAAGGTTTAATTATCACACCTTC
Source organism: Notamacropus eugenii (assembly GCF_028372415.1). Lineage (NCBI taxonomy): Eukaryota > Metazoa > Chordata > Mammalia > Diprotodontia > Macropodidae > Notamacropus > Notamacropus eugenii. Next base: position 272,754,850 of record NC_092876.1, read on the forward strand.
AGCTCTTATTTTTGGTTTGCATTTGTGTTCTAGTTGCAAATGGACTTAAGACAACTTACAAAATTGCCAATGACAATCTGTACAGGACAAGGAACCATCTCATGCACAGGGTACTTCTACATCCTTTGACATCATGTGAAGTACCTCAGAGACATATACTGACCTAAACAATTGGGTGGGTCACACATCACTTGAGAGAATCCCAAAAGAGTTCATCCAACTAGAACCATGTGCCCAATCTAATCACCATAAATTGAAGATGGATAACATATAAGGTCCTACCAACAAAAAGGGAAGCCATGGCTAGACAACAGCTTCTATACAAAGAACCTGCTTTAGACAGTAGGGTCCATGTTATTTCTTCCAATTCTGGGATTCTGGGTCTGAGACTACAAGAAATTATGACTTTAAATTAAGTCACAAGATGATAGCACAATATTGAACAGTCAGGACAGTAACTTTGTTCTTTCTTTAAGCCTTAGCAATACTATATTTGGTATTATAATGAAATCCTTCCTTGTTC